>NW_024344377.1:1990354-2020456 GCF_902729225.1 Pteropus medius
AGCTTCTCCAGAGCAGGTGATTCGGCGAGGGAAACGTTAGTTTCAGCTTGCTTCACCGAAGTTGGTCGCAGACACCAGTGAGCAAAGTTGGTGCGGGGAGAGAGAGACCGAGCCCCAGGGGGCTCTGATGACGTTCAGGGGCCACTAGGAACTCTGCACGGCGGGGGCGGGGGGGGTGACGTTGTTTACAGAAATTTCGAACTACCGTCTCTAGTCTCCCTGGTTGTCTGCCCGCTCTTAAGAATCACGTCGTGATTCACTTAATGCTATTCCATATGCTGTTTTATTAAGAAGGCTAGAAAAACATCAGTGTGTGGCCCATGGCGTGTAATTAAGAGTTCTGCATCCACAGCAGCTGGTGGTTCGTGCTGGAGGTAATTAATATTTCTGATAATGTCACCAAAGATTCTGTCGGGAAAGTTAGGAAATAAAGGAACCCCGTTTAGAGGGGAAAAATCCGGAGAACTGTTTGAACTTACTACAACAAGCGAGCTATTCATTTCTAGAACCCCTTTATTGCCTTTGTTAAGATACGCAAACTGTTAGATGTCAGCATTATCGGTGAGTGATGATGGATCGTGGGTCTCACTTATCTGCAGTTTGCTTATCTAGCCGCTTCACCATCTGGAACATAAGTGGAATATCAAAAAGTGGGCCTAAAAAAAAGAAGAGAAACATGCTCGCCTCTTAGCTAAAATGGGCTTGAATCCAGGCACGAAAGCGCATGTCTGACTCATGGGACAGCCCCTTGAGCCATGTGGCATAGGAAGAAATTTTTGGTGCCGAAGCAAAAGGATAACGCGAACTGGAAATGACGTGTTCGTGGAAGGACGGACCCCATGTCCCGGCTCTTGCTGAGAGCACGTCAGCTTTCGTCACTGCGCCCTGTAGGGTGGGGCCTGCTGACGTCAGACCTCTTCCTCCAGCAGCCAGACCCTTCTGTGAACCTCGAGTTAAAAAAATAGTGGGGGGCACCTGGGCTCTGGGCAAGCCAGAAGGGCCCCGAGTCCCAGGATCCCTTACTAATTGTGTGACCTTGGGCGAGGGCCTCAGCTGCCCCTCAGGAGAGGTGACTCGGGCAGGTGGGGGCTGGTGAGCGTCGCCCACATAGATGGCCAGCGTCTCGCCACTCCCCTCTTCTCCAGCCCAAAGCTGATGTCAGCAGAAAGAAAGTAAAGTTTTAACAAAATGTTAAAAAAAAAAAAAGAAAAAGCAAACTCTGCTAATTCAAGGCATAGAGCGCTCAACAGCTGGGCAGCCCCTGAGCGCACGACCGTTTCGGGGCAGTCATAGTTGACATCGGTGGTGACAATGCTGAGTTGTCAAGGAAGCAGTTAAAGTCCATTTGCTATACTCTAATACAGGAATATGTATAATGCATTTAAATGTTTCCATTCAGACTCATTAAAGCCATAAAAAGGTTGTTACCGGGTGAATTACACTTATCTGCAGGTTTACAGTCTCGGAACAGGGTCACAGTGCTGGAGCATGGAATTAGAGTCCGTTTTAAAAGCCGGTCCACAAACGGTACTCTAATCTTCGGAGGGCAAGAACTTTCTAATGGCTGCCTTTCTCTAAGAGAATGTGGCTCAACAGTCATTCATAGGAGCCTCACTCCAGTGGCGCCACTATTCAGCGTTTCCTTGGTATAATGGGGGAATAAAACGGGTTTTGAGGTCTGATACAATTACGCGCATTTCTGTTTGTTTTGTGTGAGACAAAACTAAACAACAGGATATCTGGAAACCCAGCGGCATTTCTGGGCCTGCTGATTGCTCCTCGCAGCAGGCCTCGGGGCCAGTTACAGTTTAACTGATGGTGGCGGGGCCCTTTCATCTTCCCCCATGCTCCTGCCTTTCTTCCTCCTCCTCCCAGACATTCTAGATGAGCATAAGGCACTTTGAGGATATTCAGACGTTATTCATTAACTGGTTCTTTCACTGGTCATCTGTATCGGCGCATTATCACTGGTCAGGAATCAGGCAGCATTAATAGCTTTTTTTTTTTTTTTTTTTTTTTTTTTTTTTTTTTTTTTTTTTTTTTTTTTTTTTTTTTTTTTTGTTTTTTTTTTTTTTTTTTTTTTTTTTTTTTTTTTTTAGAATGAAAAAGCATGACATTATGTAAGAGCTGACTACGGCCTGAGGTGGGGGAGGGGCTGAGGTGGAAGATGAGACTTGGAAATAGATTTGTAGCTTTTAACCAAAAAAAATAAAAAGGCTTTACATATTCGTCCTGATGTTCTTCAGCGTGATTAAAAGTGAGTTCTGTTGTGTGTGGCGCCCTGTGCCCAGCCCCGGGCCGCAGAACGTGACACGGGGGCCAGAGGGGCTGTTTGCTGGGCGTTGTCAGAGGCACTGTGCTCACAGCCCACGGCCAGGAGTCCATCTCTGCTCCGGCTCTCCTGTCCAGCTGGGAGGTGGGCAGGGCCACCTGCACCCTCAGCAGAGGACACTGGCGGTGGCCTGACAGCCACTGGCCAGCCTCAGGCAGAGAGTGAGCTGTGATGGGAAAAGTCTGAAATGTCTTGATTATCGTTTAGAGTGGTGTTTGCTCAGCTGACCCTGAGTGCAACGTGGAGACTTTGCCGATCCCCTTTCCTTTTTCTGCCCTTTCAGTGAAATTTTCGCAAAAGCCACCAGGGGGCAGAAACAAACTTTGCCTTTCTCTTTTTTTAAAGTTCTGAGTAAATATCCGTGGAAAGGTAAACCCTTCTTTCGGTCCATTTGGCCCAATGTTTTTGATATAAATTGTTTCCCAGTTCGCGTATCTGACGTTTTCAGATTTGGGTTGTCTTTGAATTCTTACGCAACAAAGGCAGTTGTGAGGGGCAGATCCGCACGTCTGTGGCATTTTATATCGATTAATGATGCAGCTACTCAGTCCCCAGGCCTGACACGGCATCCCAGTGTCTCCTGCATTATTCTCCCTTTTTTCCGACCTCATTGGGTGAGTGCCAGCCCTCAGTACCTTTTATGTGGATTATCGCAGAAGCCAGTTTAATCTCCCTGACGCACCCCCATCCGCTCTGTCCCTCTCCTGTGCCAACGTGAGACAGCGACTCATCACCTACCGAATGAAGTCTCAACTGCCCCGCCTGGCATGTCCCAACTTACTTTTCAACCTTTTCCCCTTCCTCTCCCCTCCATAAACTCCATCTCAGCATGGCCCATATCTTGATCTCCACGGGGTCTTTCCCCTCAGCAGTCATACCCAGCCCCTTCCAGCCCCACAGGTTCGAGTCTGCAAGGAGTCTAGATCAGGTGTCAGCTCCTAATTAGTGCTTCGTCTACAGCATCCACGTTCCTTCTTCCTTTGGCAATCCTTAAGGCTCGAGAAAATCAGCACCACCAGGCCCATAGCACTGGTGCCTGTTTCTCTCAGAAAGCCAGCCGGACACCGGACCCATTTGAGAAAGCCCCCCGAGAAGGCGTGCTGGTGTCATGTGGACGCTGAGACCCCGCGTCCGAGCCCCCGGGCTGGGTCTGCCGCTCAGACTGAGTGTCACAGCACTCGGCGGGGATGTTTAAGAAGCATTCCCAAAACGCCAGCCCAAAGGGGATCACAATGAACTTTGCAAGCTCTTAACACGTGAAGAACGTGGAAATAACCCAGAAAGAAGAGTTGTGAGTTTGATGTGCACAAATGCGTTTTTCTTTATAACCCTAGAAAAATACCAGTCTGCTTGCTTTTTAACACAGTTACTAGGGATTGTCTGTGAGACTTGCGTCCTTCGTGCGCCAGCTTGTGTGTTCATTTGAGACAAATGGACGGGCGAGTGTGGGATGAGCAGGTACGTGGTTTGAGGTTTCGTACGTTACCAGAAGTAGAGATTACACTTCTGTGGTTATTTGTGCCTAGACAGATAGATACCTTCGTGGTCACCTGCTGCCACATGGACAGTGGGAGAGAGGAAAAACTGAAGGACCCCAGAAAAATGGGGGTCAACATACTCAGCAGGGAAGGGCCCACGTGGACGGGGGTTGTGTTCCTGGAGGGGACCAGGCGACGTTTGGCTGTTGGTCGAGCCCTTATTTTGCATAATGAATTCCTGGCCTAATGGGTAGGTGGAGCCCAGCACCTGGGGGCAGGCCTGGTTTTGGTTCAGTGTTCACAGACCAAAAAACTAGAACTAGGAATGGAAAATTCTTAGAGGGAATCAATGTAATCTCTGTTTAATTTGGACTTTCCTTCCTAAACTCGTCTTGCACATGGTGAGACAATCTTGCAGTGGACACAAAGAGGCATTTCTGCACGAGCTGAGCACACGCTTCGCCCCGGGCATGGGCCACGGGCACCTCACTGAGCTCCGGGAAGGAGAAGAGCTCGCACACGAACCACTGAAGGTGCAGGAGAGACCACGCGCCACCGTCCCGGGGGCCTCTGTGCCCGTCCCCTTCCCTCCCGCACCTCACATGTCCGTGGGCTCCTCGGTAGTGTTCGGACGGGGGCTCAGACGTGAGGCCGAACGTTCACTGTGAAGATTTCACTGCCATTCTTTCACATGGTCTTAAATTGTTGGTTCTTTCTAAATTTTACGTATGAGGCCACGGCTTTTCCTCGAAGCTCACAAAGCGCGCAGGAACGGGCCCCGCAGTGCGAGACGGGCTGTCTGTCTCACTGGGGTTGGGGCCTGCTTGTAGAGACGAGTGCACAGTGACACGTGCAGAGAGCCGCCACGTCGCCTGTGGCAGAACGCGCCCCGTGCAGCGGGCTGGCCAGGAGGGGCGGTTCCAGGGCAAACAGCTAGATACGAATCTAGCGCATCTTGGGGCATCTGGCCAGCATCTCTGCTCGAGGCCTAAGGCGCTCTACCTGCCCGCTCTTGGAAGGCTGTATGCAAAATCCAGGTCCCACACATACACCCCGTTCACTCATTTCTTGATTGACGTTTTTATCCAACAGCTAATATCTGAGCACCTGTTCTGTGCCAAAGCGTTGTACTTGCCACTAAGGCGAACAGGACAGGTCGAGTCTTCTTGGAATTACATTCCAGGGACAGAGCCAGACGACGTACAAGGAAACCAGAATGCTGGGTTGTGCCCAGCAGTGCGAAAGGCCACGTTGGAGAGGGCGGTCGGGGAGGCCCTCGCGGAAGGGACAGGCGTGTGTGTGGGATGCGAAAGAAACAACGCGTGAACGGGGGGCGTTCGCGGAGACCCCTGTTCTTTGCTCTCGGGGAGAGTGGACCCAGAACCGGGCGTGGGACGCGGGCTGCTCTGGAATCCGCTGGGTATTTGCGGGAAGAAAAGCTTGCCTGGGATCGAAGACCATCAAAGCGGCCGCTCGAGACAGTGGATCTTTGACCTGCAGTCGAATTTCAGAAAGGCGCGTCCGGGTGTCCTGTGGGCGCGGTGAGTCCCCGCGTGGGGGCAGAAATTCGGGGCACGGCGGGGAGCGGCATGCGGTGTCTGTCATCCGGCTGAAACACAGAGAACTCGAAAGGCGGTTGTGGGTGCTGTGGCAGGATGGCCGAGGGGACGTCTCACGGAGGGGGGCGTCGCACGGAGCAGGGGCTCGCACGGCTAGCACGTGGCGATGCAGTGTGCTCCCTGGCAGCTCCAGGATTCACTTCAGTGAATGGTGGTGGGAAGTGGCCGGATGGACAGACGGATGGCCTGTGAGGAGTCACCTCACCAGACAGGACAGAAAGCTCATCATCTTCCTGGACAGGCACTGAGTGCTCCCAGCACAAAAATCCACAGGCCGAGAGTATTAGTATTTCTTAGCATCGGCTAAATTGGTTTGTTGTTTTCATGAGGAGGGCTAGGGTGGAATATTCGAGAAGCCTAAGCCTCTGCTTTAGGGAACACTCAGCATGAGGGGAAGGCCGGGCAGAGGCCTCCACAAGAAGAAGCCAGGAGGTCACGGCCGAGCGCAATGACCGGCGGAATTACAGCTACGAAAAGTCTGTGGGAAAAAGATTTAAAGTCATCGAGATCAGTGGTCCCCCAGTTTTCCTGAAGGGTTTCTAACATGTTACTTTCGTAAGAACGTCGGCTTTGAGAGCTCGTCCCCAAGCCCACAAAGAAGCCGCTGCTTCGGTGACACGTGCCGAGGGCCACATTGCTTTCTCTGTCATATGCCATTTTCCTGTCGGAAATGCTGCTTCCTGGGTCGTAAGTGTGAAAACACAAAATTAACGTGACGATGGCAGTGCAGCAAAGAAATGGCCTTCCGACAGATCGTCAGAAGGAATGTGCTCAAATCGAAGGAAAGAGCAGAGTATGAAGGTGCCCGCGGGTGACCGAGGGGCCGGCAAGCCAACCTCACTCTCCGCTTCGTCCAGGTGGCGGATTTAATGACTCTGCCCCAGGGGTTTTGCACCTAGGAGACACCCCACCCCCCCAGGAGTCAGCTCGGCGCTCACAACCCCGAGCACAGAGGGCAGGACCCGGGACCAGGGCCGGGATGGGGTCGCTGGCTCCCTGCTCTCTTTACCCCTCAAGTTCCGGTCCATAAAGAGAGCGCTCTAATGTCGGCTCCTCCTAAAAGGACGGGCACAGAGGACTCATGAGCAGACACGTTGAAGGAAAGAACCACATATTCCGAAGTGGAGTCACACGGGGTGAAAGGCAGATGGACTCGGGTCTTATCCAGTACCCACAACAACAGCATGTACGCATCTGCATCTGGAAAAGTGGGAGAATTTAGGGTCATTCATTTTTAACATAAAGACTGACCGGGGGGCACTGACACCCCCACTCTGCCGAGACAGCAGACCGTCAGGTCAAGCACCATATACCAGGTCTCTGAGGCTCCTAGGTTAAGTGGACTTACACTTTTGACTAGATGAACCTTCACAAAAGGACAAGTGGCTTAAAAAGTTGCAAACACACACACACACACACACACACACACGTGCGTGAATGGTGCACACACACGCAAACAAGAAGATGACTGTGGTGGCTTCCATTCGTGGGCCAGCCAAAACGTATTCTACAAGAAGACCCAGAGATTTTAAGATAATTAACGTGCCTTAACAGTGAACCTCACCCTGGGTGTGTCTTGGGGCTTGCTGCTGCCTAATGAGAGTAGTATGTGTGTTTAATATGTCCATAAAGAACTGCGTATATTGAAGGGGGGCAGGCTTGACTGAGGTGAGATTTCCTAGACACAGAACCAGGCACAGCTCCTAGGGCGAGTGGAGCGCGGAGGGTGTTATCTCAGGAACGAGGGAGTGAGGGGGCAGAGGAGGGCAAGGGGCCACGCGACGCTGTGGGCTCGGCAGGTGACGAGGGCTCGGCTCAGGTGGGGCTGGTCACCTCACAGGTGAGAGAGTTTCCTGTCAGTCGAGGGCCACGCTCCGGCAAAGGAGGCAGCTAGGGCCGGCGTGGGCTCGATGGCGTCCACTGCAGTGCCGGGAAGATTTGCTGGTGGAATGAATGGAAAGTTCCGAGCGTCAGCTGGGAGCGAGGGAGGGGCGGGCGCTTTCTCTAGAGGAGACGCAGAAAACCCAGAGGCAGTTGCCATGTCCCTCACCAACTTCATGTTCCCACCTCGCTAGAGGTACGGCCCCTCCAAGCCCCCTCCCCTGGGCCAGTAGCCACCATGACAGGGGTCAGTCACTGCGGTGGTCATGCGCTTGGACCATTATAGGTGCGTTCTTGGGTGAAGAGTCTACCTAAGAGTTGCATTTTGATCGTTAAAGAAGGATGTTACCTAGAATTTTTTGTGGTGGTCATTTTGAGATATATACATATATATATCTCGAATCATTATGTCGCACACCCGAAACTAATATGTTGTACATCAATTATATCTCAATTATATCTAGTTCTTGTTAAGAGCTAGAAGGATATATTGACATAAGCAGGACAAGTGAACTTGAAAGATTTAAAGAATGGCTTGAAAGAAGGTGTGGGACATTATAGGAAGTAAGGAGGAAAGCAAGGCGAAGAAAATTGACTTACCAGTGAAAGAAAATGCATGCGCGTGTGCACGCGCACACACACACACACACACACGAGCATGGATAAAGGCAGCAAGCCGCCTGGGCTGTGGGGAGAACGGGAGCAGGGGGAAGACCTTGTCTCATCCTGGCTCTGTCACCAAAGAGCCACGGGACTTGGACAACATCCTACCCTCTTCAGACCCAGCCTGAAGGAGAACATGACGCCCACCCACTGTACTGGACCCTGGCTGCACATCCTTCCCAGAATGCTCCTCTCTGCCGGCTTCTCAGGGAGGCCTCGCCTGCTATTTAAATAAGCATCAGCCCCGTTCTCTTTCAACACAGGTAGATAGATCGGTGACTGCGTCCTCGGCAGAGCCCTGCCTGGCTTCCCCACTGCGCTGTCACCGGGCCCTAAACGGCACCTGCCCCTTGTAGGTTCTCAGTAAACACCTTCCGAGTATTGAATGGGATTCGCAAGAGGAAAAAGAATCTAACAATGAGGAAAGACTAGGGAAATTTTGAGATTCTGCATATACCTGGCACTAGTAACATAGGCATTTCCGTTAAGGTTACTCCATATTTTTCTCTGTCGATTATATATGGACATGCGTTTTAGATCATTTTTTCTTCCGTTAGAAGTGTAGAAAGTTGATAATCAAGGTGGCCAGTTTATATCTCAAATGATAAAGAGAAAGCAAATATTTGTTGAATTTAAATTGTGGCTTTGGTGTTTTCCTCTCCTTCGTAAAACTGGAAAATCCCTCCGTACACCTTTCTTACAGGTAAAGTAACTTCTGTCTGCAGGCTGGGACTTTATTGTCCCTGAACCTGTTTGGAAGAGGCTGGTGTCAGGAGTTGCGAGCCTCTCCCTGCTCTGTCTACCTGCCCACGAGGGCAGTTAGCTCTACCGCGCTGGGACAGGTGCCGTCCCCACGCTTTACCATGCCTCTTTTTGTGCTACCATTAAATGCATCCTCGACAGGCAAGGTCTTCAGGGCTTGCGTAATCTAGTAAATCACCAACACAGGGACTACTGGGACCTAGTCCAGAATAAGACACTACTGAATCTGGCGCTAGGGCCCATTTCCCCAGGGAGTTGTACACCCCGGCCCCCGCCCTGCCCCCAGCTCCCATGGACTTTAATAAGAGACATGCGACTAAAACCATATACTGTGCCTGAGAAGCGCATGGGCTGACCCACATGTCATTTCCAGGGGCAAAAAAGATCTTTTACTCCTCAAATGGGTGGGGGACAATGAAAACCAAATGTGTCTGCATCGCACGCAAGCCCACATAGATCCGCTAACACACACACACACTTCGTAAGTATTCCTTATGTGTGATAGGTCGAGGGACGTTACTGCAGTTGACATGTAAGCTTGTCAGAGGGTCTGTAGAAGGCAGGGTGGTCAGGACTCTGACGTCGGCGCACCCCGTTCCTTCCTCACTGCCGGGCCTGAAAACAATGACTTTATCACCAGGTTCCATGTTTAGTCGATGCAACGGTGTAGGCCACTAAGGTGGCATAGATTTCCGCCTTCGCAGTCAAACTTCAAAATCTCTTACATTTCCCCTCTATGACGTGTCACTTCGCTGCTGCAAGAGCGTGCGGGGCTTTTTGTCCCCCGCAGTAAGGAGCCACGGCTGACTGACCTGCTAGCGTTGCTTTCTAAGAAGGGCTCCGGCCCACGGGTTTCATCTTGCAAAATGAAGGGCTGGCAGTCCCTGTGTCGGCTGCGGCTGCTGGGGAGTGGACAGCGCGCACTAGCCATGCACTAGCCAGCCGGGACTCACACCTGTCCTTGTACGTACCTTCGCTGGAAACTTTAGGCCAAAGCAGGGGACGGCATGTGACTCTGCTCAAGGTGAAATAGTTGGCAGCCCTCCCTATGTGGTACAGCTTAATAAATATTCCTTGATTCTGGCACTGGTGCCCGAATTTCCGTTTCTCTCCTTCATCGGCGTCGTCCACACTCACGGGGGTGACCTGTCATCCTCCCGCTTCTCCCAGTGCCACCTGCCGATGCCGTCCTACCTGAGCTGCTCCGTGGCAGCTGCACCGCCGGCTCCGGCACCTTCACTCCAGGTCCACGAATGGCTTCAGTTCCCTCCGCCATCCGCCTCGCAGCCGTGGTCCCGTCACTGGCTCTTCTGGCTCTTTTTTGTCCTACATAGAGTCACTTGAAAAGCCCTATCAGTTCCACTTCCGATGTGATTCTGGCATCTTTCTGCTCCCGTTCTCCTGACACTGGCCGGGCTCACCCAGCCGTCAGCGCTCAGCTCGGCAAGCACACTGGGCTCCGTGCCGGGCTGGGCAGCTTCAGTCTTTTCTCTCTAATCCAGCCAGTGCCTCGCTGCGTAGTAGGCAAAGGACATTTCTTCCTAAACTGAGATAATGCCTTCTATACCTTTTCCTCGATTCCTGATATTTCTTTGACTGAGCCTTTTATCGTACCATTAAACACTAAACTTAAAATTTTAACCTTACACCCACTGGGATGGCTACTATCAAAAAAGAGAAAATAGCTAGTGTGGGTGAGGATGTAGAGAGATTGGAACCCTCGTGCACTATTGCTGGGAATGTAAAATGGTGCATCTATGCAAAACAGTATGATGGTTCTTCAAACACTTAAGAACAGAATTACCATATGATTCATCAATTATACTTCTGGGCATATATCCAAAGGAATCGAAAGTACGATCTCAGAGAGATTTGTGCGCCCGTGTTCATGGCAGCATTATTCACAATAGGCAGGGGGTGAGGGCAGCCCAGGTGTCCATCCACAGATGAATGGATGAACAAAATGTGAATACACACAATGGAATATTATTCAGCCTTAAAAAGGAAGGAAGGAAATTCTGACGCATGCTACCACATGAATGAAACTTGAGGACATTGTACTAAATGCAGTAAGCCAGTCACAGAAAGACAAATACTGTTTGATTCCACCTACATATCTGGAGTAGTCAGATTCATGGAGACAGAGGGTAAGCCGTGGTTGCCAGGAGCTAGGGGAAGGGGGAAATGGGGAATTGTTTTGTGGGTACATAGCTTCAGAAAAGTTCTGGACTCTGATTTGCACGACAATGTGAATAAGCTTAACGCTACTGAACTTTACCCTTGAAATTGGTTAAGATGGTAAATTTTATGTGTATTTTGCCACAATTAAATTTTTAAACAAATTTTTAAAATTACGCCTACACGCGGACATAGCAGCCTGGTTATCTGTTGTGCTGTTGCATGAAGGTGCATTTCAATGTTTAGAAGATGTCACCCTAGAACACTGTGAAACTTGCAGAATAACAAAATGTAAATTCTAAGGGCAGAAATCTACCTCTCTTCTAAGAAAGATGAATTAGATTCATGTAGTAAATTTACAATATTCCTAAGGTTCTTCTAGACAAAGCTTTCCAATTGAAACTTCGTTCTGTTTATTGGTGTGGCCAGAGATCATGTGTTCTCCTTGGCCCAGCGTGTTCAGCCACCGGAGGTAGCTGAGAACCCAGCATCTCAAGACGGTAAATTGCAGGACATTTTGGTATTGGAGCGCAAAAGGATACGTACGAGAGTAGTTAGTTACGCGAATCTGGACCAGGCCCCTGTCCATTTATCAGACTTTCCATTCCCATTTCAAAGGGAGGGAAAGAATAATAAGAGCCAGTGTCCAGACCATTTTAATAAATAAAAAGTTCCCCAAAAGGCCCACCGTTCCAGACCTTACGGCTCCTGCCAAGTCCAATAAAAATAAAGATTAAACCGTACAGAATATTTGTTTTGTTCTGATGGCTGTTATTTTGTTTTGGTAATGAAAGTCCCCAGGCGCCTGGCCTAAGAGAGTGCTGACGGCTCCAGTTTTTGATGCCACACCTCACCCGCCCCTCACGTACGAGGGATCCCTGCTCCCTTGGCTGAGGGGTGCTTTTCTCTCCTGGACTCGCACGCTCAGCGTGGTTCACGGGCAGCACTGGATTTCTACATGGAAGTGCTGGGTTCTAGTGCCAGCGGGGCTGGCTCTCAGATTCCTCATCGTGGCTTAAAATCCTGTATTTCTTAAATAATTTCAGGCTTATGGAAAAATCGCAAAAATGGTACAAAGAACCACTGCACACCTTTTACCCAGGTTCATCGATTGTTATTATTTTGCCTTCCTCCCCCTCCTCTCTCTCTCTCTCTCTCTCTCTCTCTCTCTCATATAATAATCACAATACAATGATCAGAATTAGAAAATTAAACATTGGCACAATACTATTACCTAAAATATATCTACTTTTACCAATTTTCCCAATAATATCTTCCATAGTTATGTATTTCCAGTCTAGGACCACCTGTTGAGTGCATTTAGCTGGTGTGGGCTCATGCATGTTCGCCCACCAATTAAGCAAGTCAGCCATCCCCCTCCGGCCCACTTTCCAGTAGAAAAAGAAGCTTGGCGATTACAAAGAATTGGAGAACACAATGAACCTGTTTCCAGCCTATATGAGTCAATTATAATTTACCCTTTAAAATAAGATGAATGTATATATGAATTTATGTTATCAATATATCATATTACGCTATAATCATTGAAAATAGTCTATGATAAACGAGAATGTTCTTTTGATTCTATGTTACAAACTGTTTAAATGGTACGGCCTCACATAAGTGGCAGTCACTAAGAAAGCGTCCCTCTGCAGAGGCAGGGAGGAGTTCTGATACAAACATTTTAGCAGTAGGGACCATGTCTTGTTCGTAGGCTAAAATGGCTATGCGTCACTATTCTCCATCCGTTTAACCAAACAACTCACAAGAAGCCGACAGTAACATGAGAGGATAGAGTGACCGGTCAGAAGAAAAGTTCACAGTCTAAGGGTGGAAAGGAAGCCTCTGACGATTGCGGTGTGTGCCACCGCACCTCGGTGACACACCCAAGGTGAAGGCTGAATTAAACCTCTTGGAAATACTGTCTGCTGTTACTCTAGGAAACGAGGATCCCTCTCTCTAGGGATGAAGACTCCCAAAGGAGGGAACGTTGAGTTTTCAGAGTTTGCCGGTAGAATGGAGGGAGTTGGACTTCAATAATTGTCATTAAAATGCCCTCATTCCCCACCCCTGTCCTAGAGGGGTGCGTGCGTGCGTGCGTGTGTGTGTGCGCGCGCGTGTGTGTGTGTGTGTGGAGGAGTACTTCCCAAGGTGTCTTTGGTCAGGGTGTATTTCTTTAAGTCAAAGAGGCTTTCGTATAGAAGGGAATGGCGAGAGTCCATCACACTGCAGGAATGTCAGCCTTTCGCAGTTGTGGCTGAAGTTGCAGATGGTGTTAACTTACCAGGATTATTGAAAGGTGTCAGCGGGGTTGTAGTTGCTCCATGTCAGATCAGAAAGTAGAGACTAGCATCCTTGGAACTGCTGCTTTTTCCATTGAAAAATTTTCATATGGAAAATTTCAAACATATAAATTTGAATCATTTAATGAGCACCCCCCGCCCCCGCCACCCGCCGCACATGTACCTATCACACAGCCTCAACAGCTATCATGTTTGGTATTTTATCTGTTCCCCTTACTCCGACTCCCCTCCCCATCCTGAATTATTTTGAATAAAACTGATTTTGATATCACTTCACTAATAAATTTTGCAGTGTGTATTTTTAAAAGATTTAAAGGTCTTAAAATAACCATAAAAGCACGAGCATGCCTCATCACATCTCCATTTCTGCATTCATCAATAATTCTTTAATATCATTAAATATCAGTTCAGTGTTCACATTTCCTCAATTGTAAATTGTTTTACAGGTGGTTTGTTCAAATTAGGGTCCAAACATTGCGATCAGTTAATATGTCTCTCAGGTTCATCTTAATCTGTAAATCCCCTCTGCACATTTTGTTTTCCTTCTTAGAAGTTATTCACTGAAGAAACTTGGCTCTGCAGAGTTTCCAAAAGTCCAGATTTGGATGATTACATCCCCCATGGTGTCATTTAACACATTCCTCTTTCCCCTGTACTTCTTGTAAATTGCTGGTTAGATCTCAAGGCTTAATTGAAGCCAGGTTCAAATTTTTTCATAAGACTCCTTCATAGGTGATAGCGTGTTCTTCCAAAAAGAGTCAAAAAATGTCTGGTTGGGGACGTGGTTCCATAGTGTAGCAGCACATCTCCTTTACATGCAGAAGGTCCTGAGTTCATTCATGCCCCAGTGGAGCCACAGTCCATGGTCTATGGCTCTGCCACCCTGAGCAAGCCCAATGTCTGATCTCGAAAGCTAAGCAGGGTCGGGCCTGGTTAGTACTTGGATGGGAGACCACCTAGGAAGACCGGGTGCTGTAGGCATAAATAATAATAAATGATAATAAAAAAGAATGTCTGGTTCTTTTGTTTGATATTAGCAGCCATTAGTGATCACTGCCTAGATCCATTATTTACTTGGGGTTGAGATGGAGATGTTCTAATTTTAACTTGTTATTCATAATGATAATTTACCTTTCTCAACTATTCAACCCCAAAGTACAGTTCATATAGAAAAGCCAGGCCAAGTGCTTCATTCTTACTCTTCATTTAGAAATTTTCAAAATAAGGACTTGGTCTCCTAGCATATTCCAAAGGTCACCAGTTAGATTTTTGTTGTTGTTGTTTTAATATCTTATGAACTCATGGATTTAAACGAGAGTTGATGGGTTTTAATCCATTGCAGTTATTACCTAAATTGATTGCTTGATTATCCTATCTTTGGGCAACGGGAGCCTTTTCAAGTTTACTGCTGTGGCCTTTTTACAGGATCCCATGATAGGAGTCCTTGATAGCTTCTTCGCCTTTTGGAATGGCAAGTTGTTCCAAGCTCCTCTTGCAAATTTCTGTTCACTCCTGGAACCAGCCACTTCTCTAAGGAGTCCTAGTTCCTTTTACTGAGAAATCATGTTTAGAGGCTACAAAGTGGATGCTCCGAAGCTGCATTACTAATGGGCTGGGGATTATCTTAAGCCTTTATAAGGGACAGACTTAGGAAATAGGTTTCCCCAATAAACTATATCATGACTTCATAATGACATTTTCCATTCAAATTTAGAGATTTTACTTAGCCAGCTCAATCTTACATCTACTTACATCTCTTTTCTCTGTGTTGAAAAATTCCAGTTGCCAGTGATACCAGCTCATTTGCTTTATCCTGCAGTACACACAACAGTCTCAGAATAAAAGTACTAACACTAACGCCGACAATACATTTCCTGAAAATGTTTATTCAGTTTAAGAGCACACCATGTGAGAACTTGCTTGAGTGATTTAGACTTTCAGTTGGTGTTTGGGGCAATTACATGCACACAGGGAATTAGGATCCCACTTAGGATTCAGCAAAAAAAGGAATAATTCTGGAGTTTGAGTGGCTGCAGCCCATGGCTGCAAAGAAGGTTTTGGAAACTGTGAAGGTCATGTGGAGTCAAGTATCTTTCTTACGTGTCCCATTGCCATAAGACTAATGACAAGCCTCTGTGGTCACCTGTTGTCAGATTATCATGTTAAACATTATTCTCCTTCCGTGGAGCCGGGCTTCCTTTTGGGCCTAAGCTACTTGTGTCTGAGCTCCGTTTGCAGGCATGGCTTCATAGGATGTTAGGTTTACAAGGAACTGCAGTTTGGGGGACACCATGTTTAACCCCCTCCTTGTACGGATAGGGAAATAGGGTCTCAGAGGGTGTGGTGTGTCTATGATATCTTTTTAATGAATGTGCAAAGTAGTAGAAAGTGCTCATATGATCACCTTGTGCTACGTTTGGGAGGGGTTAGGCTTAAATAAAAATGCATAATGACAAAATTATTGTATTAGGAAATAGATTAAATTTTACGGCTAACAAGATGTCAGAAATTATTCTGAAAATTGATAAAGTGTAATGACTAATTCTCTCTTATGTTACCTGACCACACGGTATAACAGTAAGCATTTCAGAGTAACCAAATCACAAAATACAGAAGTTAATGCTATGCCATATGAGGTTAATCCTTTGGTAATAATAAGAAAGGGCAGTATCCTTGTAGGCAACTGAGTCAGTGTTCTGTGTTTCTGATTCCTTTAAGAAAAAAGGTAAGCCTGATAGAAAAACAATGTACAAAGGATTTGAACATGTAATTCACAGAAAAAATAATAGTTACCAATAAGCACATGAAATGATAAGCAGCTTCACTCACAATTGAAGAAATACAAGTCAAATCATCAATGACATACAATTTTTCACTATTAAATTGTCAAAAATATAACCACGTGATAATCAGTGTTACGAATGATTTGGAGAAACGGTCACTAAATAGATTATCACTAGGAGCGTAAAGCATTGCAAAAACGGCAAGAGTATGTTGGTGACAAAATGCGCATATTCTTCTAACCAGCCATTCCATTGCTAAGAAATCTACTCTGTGCACATACGTGCAAAATTACACAACGGTCTGTGCAAGGATGTTCACTGCAGCATGTTCGTGGTAGCACAGACGTGCAAGAATCTAAACGAGTATCAATAAAAGCTGGTTAAGTAAGTTATGGAGCAGATGTGTAATGGAATATTAGTCAACCATTAAAAAGAATGAGGTGAACTATGTGTGCTAAAATAGAAATTTTCTCAAAATACATTATGCGAAAAATGCAAAGTAAAGGCCAGTCTGTAGATAGTGTGCAGTTTTGTAAAAATAATTCTAAGGACGGCACATGTATATGCTGCATTTGCACACATTGTTTTCTGGAGGTGCACGTGGAGCTGTCATCGTTACGATTTGAGAGCGGAGAAACTGGGAACAAGCTTTAATTTTCATCTTATATATTTTTTCTTTTTTTTTTTTTTACTGTTTGGACTTTTCACCACATACATGCATTATTTTTTATTTCAGTTCTTTTCCAAAGAAGATTAGGTTCTTATGTAGTAAGAAGTCAGTAAAGGTAAATGAATATTATCTTAAACGGATATTGAATCGGGTTCTTTGCTCACGAATAAGTATCCTGGCAGAGTTGTCCAGATTTTTGAACCAAGTGAAGAAAGAAGCAAGAAAACCAAGCTGATTTTAACGTTTTAATTCTTATGGTAAGACAGAGACAACATGACCAAGCAGGATGGACAACAGGGAGAAGAGAGCCTGGGTCAGACAGGAAATATAGGATATGGGTGATGTGTAACTTAGAGGAGTTCTGAACTCAAGTGTTCCCATCTGTAAAATGATAGGGCTGGACAGGCTCTGTCCAGACCTTGCGCTTTCTTCTTTATTCTGATTTAAGATTTGTCAAGAGAACATGGCCAATTTGGTGTCCTTTCCGTAGGCTGCACAGCCGTGGAGTGACGATCATGACACCTTAGCATGATCCCCATGAATGGGAAGTCACTTATAAGTACACCTTTTAAAAACGTAGCTCAATAAACTATAACAAAGTAAACACTTCTGTAAATCTCATGCAGGTCAAGAAATAGAACTTTACCAGTTACCCTAGCCCTTCCTGTTTCCTGTCCCAGTCACGAGCATCTTCCTCCCCCAAGGATAACTGCTATTTCTACTTTTATGGTACTTGCTCCCTTGCCTTCCCATGCTGTAGTTTAGAATACCTTCCCATTACTTCTTTTTTAATCTACAGATTTCCTCCAACATTCATTCATTCATTCTTTTTCTTAACAATTTATCCATTGAAGAACACGACTCTGACAGTCGGTCGAGTTTCCTTAAGTCAGGATTTTTGCCAGTCTCGCACATGCAGTGCAACCTGTCCCTCTGTGCCCCGCATTCCTGCATCCTGGCAGCTGGATCCAGGAGCTTCGTAAGACTCAGGCTCAACCCCAGGAGACATATATAAAGTCTTCTTGTTTCTGCTTCTGTGCTGTTGGCAGCCTTTAATGCTCTGTGCCTGGGTCCACTAATTCATCAGGGGAGGGTTTGCACAGTGGTGATATTTGATCATTTATTTATTTACTAGAATCACATTATGAGGAAATTCTTCTCTTTACCTACTACTTGGTTACTCTTATGGTACCGGTCACTCAGGAAACGAATGATAAATGTTTCGTTTTTTTCCCTTTTATTTACCAGTTTCCATGATAATAAATTTGTTTCTTATTCTCTGAAGGTGACCAGTTAGGCGTGTGTGTGTAATATATAAAGTTCTCATGGATTTAAACATATTTGACATATTTGAACATATTCAATGAGTTTTAATCCATTGCAATTATTATCCTTATTGAAGCTCCTAGAGTACCATCTTTGGCCATGGGAGGTCAGCAGGTACTTCTTCATAACCATTCATTCATTCATTCCTTTGTTTGCTCATTCGTTTAGCTGAGAGTTTCGTGTACCTGTTACAGGCAAGACATAGAACTAGACGATGTAAAGAGTATAAAAGTCAATAAGATTTTGTCCTTGTCTACAAAAAGCTCAGAGTCTTTAATGAGAAATAGCACATGTAGAGCTTACAACTAGAAGGTGGTATCATAAAAGATATAGAAATAAAGATGTATTGTAGTGATTGGGAGGTGAAGCTGGTATGATAAACTGCATGACTGTCAGGTGTCTAGGCCTCTGCTTTGCGCTGCCATCCTCAGCAAGGCAATTCCATTTTGTGATCTAAGACGGTGGCTCCATCTCTTGCCATGATGCTCATATCCAGCTGGCACGAAAAGGGACGAGGCGAGGGTGGAGACAGCCTCCTGCCCTGTAAGGTCAGTCCCTGGAAGTTGTACACATCGCTTCCGATCACCTGCCAATGGCCAGAATTTAGTCGTGTGGACACACCTGGCCACAAGGGAGGCTGGGAAATGTAGTTTGGAAGTGGGTGACGGTGAGCCTTTACACTCTGCTATGTGCAGACCCTGTGTGGACCATTAATTCCCCAAGCCCCAGCCGGGGATCTTGTTAAAGTGAAGATTCTGGCTAGTAAGCATGGGTGGGGGTGTTGAAATTTTGAATCTCCAACAAACTCCCAGGTGAAGGAGATGCTGTTGGTCCTTGGAGCGCACGGAAGTACCGCACTTCGTGGGTACAGATGACCACATAGGAGGGACCATCTGCCTTCAGGATGGCCTGGTCTCGCAACAGATGTCACCTTCCTCTTTCTGTCACTGCTGCGGCTCCCGCTCTTCGGGTAAATCTCTTTGGAGGCTGTTGCATATTCATCTTAAATACCCAGAAGCAGGCCAGCATACAAAGTGTAATTAGAAGCCTCTTTGCTCAAAGTAATTTGTATCTTAGCTTTTGTTTCAATTTTGGAGTTTTCCCTGAGGATTAGAAAGTCTGAGTAATAGTATTCTAGCACAATAATATAAAAATGAGTAATTTTTCTAAGTAGAAAACAAATCACAGTAGCACACAGATTTCTTGGCGTTATAAATATTTAGATCTGTGGCCTTCATCCAGTTTTCTTCAAACACTTTTAAAAGTGTGAATAATTATGCTTTATGCCAGTATAAATAGCATTTTATTTCCTAGAGAAATGTAAGCACTTCAAGGCCTTTTAAGTACGTTATCTTTTACATTTTCTTAATAAAAATAGAAGCGAGCATCCCTGGCAGGTTTTCTTCGTCTGCTCGGGCCTGGGTAGGCTGTCCTGCTCTGCACGTCCACCTCTGCAGAGAGGCCCTGGCCTGTCAGCCCCCGGCCAGCAGGACTGCGGCCCTTTTTCACGTCTCCAGCCCGAAGCCTACAACTTTTCCGGTCCCCAGGGCAGGGTTTTGAAGTTTGGATTTCTCCGTGCGTTTTTTGTCCCCAGCAACTGGCCTTTTCTGCTTGACCTGGCAGTGCCTGGTGCAGGGGCTTTGATCTCCCTCCAGCTAGGCACGACCAGGGCTTATCGGAATAGCTCAGGGTCATTAGGGAGATTAGAGGGAAGGTAAGAGGAGGCCCTTTGCGGACCACGGACTGCTCAGTGAACGTGGTAGAGCCTCACTCTGTATAACAACAGTAATGCTCGTGACAATTTTGGGGCACTGACCTTGTGCCAGGAAGTAATACTTTACATAATTCTCTTCTCCATTTCCCAATGGGAGAAACGGAGGCCGCGAGAGATTCAATAACTTACCTGAGGTCACACACCTGAGCTGCGGAGCCAAGATGCCAACCCAGGCCGCCAGCCTCCAGAGCCCACGCTCTTAAACAGGATGCATTTAATCCGATTCTGTCACGTCCAGACCTCGGTCTGGATGTTTAAATCACAATGGTATTTAGTTTCTTCTCATAGTCCACAATGTGCCTTTACCCCTGGGTGCCTCCTGCAACTTTTGGCTCACGGTCTCTGGGGAGCTGTCGTCATTTCCCTTCCTCCCGTACGTGTGTCAGAAGTGGGACCCTATGCACCCCGGGTGTTGGTCTCAGCACGTTTGTGGGGATCTAAGCTGATGTGCCTTTGATTTACCTATGGGGAGGAGAGGAGAAAAGGGACCTGGCCTTAAAGGGAAGACAGACAAGGCGGATGAACGGACGCCTCCCAGCCGGCGTCCGAGATCCTGCCATCCGTCAGTGTTTGAGTCCGGATAATGTTTATCCGCCTCTCCCGCCAACTTCAAAAATCACTCACCCTACAGTGAATAAAGCAGGAATGCTGTGCGCTTTAGAAAAATGCACAAAAATCGAAAGGGAATTTACCTTACCCCCTCTGGGCATCTCAGCGAGCATTTTTAAAGATGTTTAATGAAGCATGGGGCTTCTTTAGAGCCAACTTACATTCAAGCTGCAAACTTTGGGTTTTTTTTTTTTTTATCCCCATCCACTGAACGGAGCTGGAGTCGATCTCAGCTCCCCCGCCCCAGCTCCAGTTCTCATCCAGGCAGCGAGCACCTCGGGACTCCCTCCCCCACATCGGCCTGAAAGCAGGTCGCAGGGAGAGAAGGCGGCTTTGGGGAGTGTGACCTGAGCAGTCAGCTCAGGCAAAATGTGCACAATAAACTTCTCTCTGCACCGAATTGTTCTGTAAAGTGGCAGTCACCTCCCAGACAGACAGGCCCTGGAGGACCCGCCATTCTGCGTCTTTTAATCACCGTTGCTATGGAGAATGCCACTATTTCATTAGCGAAAGCGCCTTAACGCAATTAACACATAGTTCAGTTGTTCCCCATCCCTTTTGGGCCCCGAGAGGTGGGGGGTGGGGGGGTGGCGGGGGCTGCTGGGTGTCGCTTTCCTTAGGGGCCCGCGGGAGACCTCAGGACAAGCTGGGCAGGGAGCGTTCCCAGGACATGAGTTCTGGGCAGCACAGAGCTGGGGTGAAGATTAAGTGACGTCAAAAGAAGGAACGGGCTTAAAATTAACAAAAAACTCCCGGCGAGAGTTGATTGAGTGTTCCAAAGCCAAGCAAAATAAAACGAAGAAAAGGTCTCTGCCAGCTACTTTTCGAGTTTGGAAAGATACTGAAAATCTCTACGCATCCTCTGGAGAAACCGATTTGACTACTTTTTCTTATTTCAGTTTTTGGCCAACCTGGTAGCCCAGCCGAGCGCGTGGGCGGTTCTGCCTGACCCGAAGCCCTCTGCCCGGGTGCTGTTTTAAACTCCCCTTCACAAGCTCATTTGCAAAACAGGGACAATAATATTTTCAGGGTAACCGGGCCATCCTAAGAAACTTTCCCCAGGGTGCCCGCCTGGCAAGAAAAAAAAGGAGATGCTAATAAAGATGATGAGTTTTTGATGGTTATGAAACGAGAGTTTGGGGAAAAGTTTTCTAAAGTTCAATTTCTAAAGCGAAATTCTGGGCATTTCCCAAAAACAGGGCTGTACAGCGTGTGCCTGTGCCTTCGCCTTTCTCTAGCCGTGTAGAGTAAAAGACTTAAGCAACAATTTAGCTCTCAAGTAACCATTTTTTGTTTGTTTGTTTGTTTTAAGGAAGAGGAAGAAGGTATACTCTTGCATCCTCTTCTGAGGGATCCCGTCTGGAAAGAGTAGGACTAATAATACAAAAAAGCAGCGTATATATCTTGAATATAGATGTTTTGCATCATCCCTAATTAGCTAATGTATTTCTTTCCGCCACCGCTGCACTCTTAGAGGAATTCTCAAGCCTGTCCCCTGCCGCTCCTGGAAACCGAAGAAAAGCAAGTGACACCGAATTTTCCCTTCTTAATTAAAATGTTAAACGGGGTTAAGATGCCAAGTTTCATCAGCAATATTTGTTCCCCTGGTGAACTCTTAAGTCCCGCTGGGGTTCAGTTCAGTGGGAGTTATTTGAGTCAAGACATGTTATTAAGTTTCCAAATGTAATCAGCCCAGATTTTTTAATGGAAACTTTCTCCTTTCTTTTAATAAGCATGTGGTTTGGTTAAAAAGAGCTCGAGTTAGGTGCCCTGCATAGCCCTTCCGTAACCAAATCGCCATAGCAACAGGCAGCTGGTCTCTACAAAGCCAGCCTGCGCTGCGAGGGGGCAGCCGGCAGGAGCCCAGCCCCCAGCGGCAGTGTTTGGCCAGGCATAAATATCCTCAATGGGATTAGAATGTTTAAGGGGCTAAAGGCTGTGGGAACACTTTTGTCTGCCATATTTATCTCTTGTGTCTTAACGTTTCCACTTGGGGATCAATGGGGTTAAAAGTAAGAACAAATGTTTTGATGGGTTTATTTTGAATTATGAATTCATGGGTCTGCATAATCGCCTGTCAGCGTCAACCTGGTCTTGACTGTGCCCGCTGCGGGCCAGAGGTGGGTGGAGGGGAGTCTGCAGCAGGGAATGGCTCCAGCGTGGAGAATTAATTACATGGGGTGAGGGGAGCCGCTTTGCACCCGGGGTGGACGTTCCGTATCTTAGAGACAGGTTTCAGGCTCACAGCCCTGCTTCTGGGCAAGGAACACGGGAAGAGCAGATCTTTTTTTCCTGACCAGTTGGCTGTTCTCGGGGAAGAGAGAACCGGGAGGCAGGTGTTTCTTCTCCTGGTCCTCAGTCTCTGTCTAACTCGGACAGGATGCTGTGTTCGGGGCTGTGGAGCGTACTTCCCGGGTTATGGGCTGAAATGTGTCACCCGCCACCAGAAAAAATGTTTTTTTATATGTTGAAGCCTTAACTGCCAGCATCTCAGCATGAAACTTTATTTGGACATAAGGCCTCGAAAGAGGTGATTAAGTTCAAATGAGGCCGTTAGAGTGGGCCCTAGTCCAATCGGACCTGTGTCCTCATAAGATGGACACACGAAGGGACACCAGAGATGCGTGTGCACAGGACGCAACGAGAAGGCAGCCGTCTGCGCGTGAGCCTAGGAGAGAGGCCTCAGGAGAAACCAGACCTGCCGACACCTTGATTTAGACTTCCATCCTCCGGAACTGTGGAAAACTCCACTTCCGTGGTTTAAGCCACCTCGTCTGTGGCATTTTGTTATGACAGCCCTGGCAAAGTGCAGATTCCCCCCGAACTCCTTTCCAGCTCTACTAGAGATGTCCACAAGCACGTGCCAGAAGTAGGTACAGAGATCCTGCAAAGACAGCCTAGGCCGCAGGCCGAAATCTCGCTCCCTTTCTCTCTGGAGGAAAACAGATGTCGCAGTCCCAAACCAAAGACCCACACACACCTGCCGTCTCCCTTCCAGTGGCTCTCGTCTTCCACCGTCTAGTCTTACCATCCCGCTGCAGCGTTATGCGTTGTTGGCAGGTTTAATGGAACAGACGTCGAATTATTTGCATTATTTTGTAAAACTTCTGTGCTTAATATCATCAAAATGATACTCGTTCTCATTATGCGCCCGAGGACCCCCGGGGCTGAGGGCCCGGGAGCACCCTCACGTGGATCCTTTGCCACCCTGTGCAAATGAGCAAGGGACGTCCTCGCCCTATTGGCCCTGGCAGACGGGCAGAGTCGGAAGCGGAAGGGCGTAGGCATACCCAGTGTTAAGCATACCTGCTGTATCAGACTTGGACTTGAAAACAGATAAATTTAAGGTTGACGATTTTCATTTCTACAAAGTACACTTTGCAAAAGGTGATTTAATGCCGAAAAATCTGATTTGTAGGGAATTTCTTTCAGAATATTTGCATGAAGCAAGGCCTACCTATTAGTAAGATAGCACAGTAATGGGTAGCCAAGATCCCTTTCTAAAGTCGCTTATGGTCAGAAGTGGGGGCAGTACAGCCAGACTGGAGGAAAGTACAACTGAATGGATGAATATGTATACCACGTGAGTATATATACACATCTCCATATACTCATACATAGGTGAATAGGTATGTACATACACCCACATACATGTATGTGTACATGTACGTAATGTCACACACATGCAATTTCTTTGCAGTTGATGCCTTCATTCAAGAACCATTTGCATCAAGTGCTTGCTCTGATTGCTAGGTGCTTAGAATTCAAAGACAACACATGGTTTCTGCTCTGCTCTGAAGGAACGCTTCGTCTACCGGAGGAGTGAGATGCAGGAATCAGTAATTATAACGCATGTGCGCTGACATGATGAAGGTCACGCAGCCACACGGGGGTGTCTGCCAGCCAGGTACCTCCGGGGCTACGGTTCACTCCCACCACTTGTGAGGTCCAGCCTCAATGTCAG
Source organism: Pteropus medius (assembly GCF_902729225.1). Classification (NCBI taxonomy): domain Eukaryota; kingdom Metazoa; phylum Chordata; class Mammalia; order Chiroptera; family Pteropodidae; genus Pteropus; species Pteropus medius. The sequence continues at coordinate 2,014,697 of NW_024344377.1, forward strand.
GGTCACCTGCCGCTTCTGCCCCCAGCTTTAGCGGGGAAGAAAAGAGAATTCTGTGCCAGGGCGTGGTCATATAGATACTTAGCCTATACGTTAGAGGTGATGGAAACACGCAAAATTAGTGAAATAGATTGCAAATTGGTCTCGGGATAGTAATGTCATTTTGTCTTACCTGAAATGGGTCTCAAAAGAGAATCTAAAAATCAAACAGGAAACATTTCAATTTTATTTTTAGCCCTGACAACCCAGACCTTTCGCTGGCCTCTTGCCTTAGAGTTTGGGGTCACACCGTTTGTATAGCTCCATGGAGAATGTCTGTGTCTCACTCATCCACGTTCTTTCTTCTACCTCCCCCATCCCACACCCTCCTTCCCTCAGTGGGAACGGGTGACACGGGGCTGCTTCACACCCGTGAGACCTTTACAAGAATCAGGACGAGCCCAATGCCAAGTGCACAGAATGACAAGATAACCTGAGAAGAGGAAAGTATTAGCATCATTCACTATGTAGACTTCCCATACCTTCCATCGTGGATGTGCTAGGAACCTACCTGCCCTCTGGCAGCCCACCTGGAACAGCTGCCTGAATAATGGTCCTAAAGCACAGCTGCGATTATGTCATGCCTCTATCAGAAGCCTTCGGCATCTTCCCATTCAGGTGTCCTTAACACTTACTGGCTGCCATCTGTATGCGAGAGTGTGCAGATAGTTGGCTCACAGAACAAAGTCCTAGCTCTGAAGCCAGGTGTCCAGAGAGCTCCACGCTCGGGGTCCACCTGGCTCTCGGGCACTTCGGTCAAGCTCTGTGGCGTGCTGGGCTTCCAGAGCTCTGTCTCTGCTGTGCCTGCCACCCCGCGTACCTTTCCTCTCCCCACCTGGAACAGTTTACAATAAATGAGAAAAAAAAGTCTTGAACACATTCGTGTAAAAGAATAGTACTTTGTGTGATAAACAATAAACAAATAAGCCCTCACTCGGAAAAATATTTTAAGGGAAAGACACTAAAATATTCAGAGTGGCGATTTCTGGGTAATGGGGTCCTGCATGCACTTTTTTTCTCTCTTCTACTTCCTGTTTCCTGAGTTTTTAATATCAAATGTGTTTTGCTTTAGTAAGAAGGGAAAAAACAAATAAGGATTTCAAAAACAGAACCTACAGGTTCTTCAAGACCTAGGTTGGGATGCTAGAAAATCCTGCTCGAGTTGGTAGAAAAGAGTGTGAGCTTCGAGCTATTCGAACCTAAGTTCAGACCCTGCTCCTACTACCCAGGAGCTATGTGAGCCTCAGTATACAAGTCCGTAAAATGAGACGTCTTTCTTATTAAATGTCCATTAGCTGCTTAGTACATTGCTAGGTAGTATAAGGTTAATATATTTTAATTCCTTTCCCTTTCTCCTCCCCATCAAGTACTTGCTTCTGAGCTTCCTGTGGCTTTTGTGGCCCTACTGTGTGTGAAGATTATTTGTATATGTAGGAGAAATAGAGAAATGGAGAACAGGAAAAGTGTTTAGTCACCTCTGTATCTCCTACAGCCCCTCTTCCCATCAAAGGCACTTAATGGATATATTGTTTTTAATAGAAGTATATAATCAATCTCTGTATTGAAATAAAGAATCCGCCAAATAGTTTTGAGAATCCAAGACGCAGTGAAAAACAGACTCAACCAGAACAACAAAAACCCAAATGAAAAAGAGTAGCCATTTTAAACTCACTCTCAAGCCATAACTATCAGAAAATTCAGAATTATGACTCCCTCTCCTGCTGTAACCTTTTCACATCACACATATGTAACAGAGACCATAAAAGTTAACACGGCATTCGGTAGTACACGCTACAAACAGTCGCATGATGTGGTTGAGTTACTGTGGCAATGGGAATCGTAACTGTGAATTTCCTTACTTTTATGCATTTGTAATAGTGTCGGCCATTACCGTGCGTTAGCGGCCCAGTTTACACTGAGAACCCAAACTGTATTTATAACTGGGATAAAGGGGACAGAAGCTACCGTTTACAAAGCCTTGCAACTGCCCTTGATCTCTTGGGGTTTATAGGTCTTTATGTACATTTTCCAAGCAACCATTTTCAGAAAGACATTGGAATACGTGGAATATTTTCCCCTTCACATAGCATTTTGCTCGCGTTTATCAAACACGATTGGTCTTCCATGAAAAGGAACGCTTTCAGGCACGGAATGCACCACCATCACGGTGACTACCGACAGCCCCACGTAGCTTGTGGCCGGAAGCCCTGGGCTTGGGCAACATGGAGGCGTCACAGACCACAAATCACGCTGGGTGCTCATTCAACACCTGTTCCCGTGCTTTCAGAGACGTCACAAATGTCACCTCAAGAAGAAGCCACCCACCCTGAGGAGACGCAGGACATGAAACCTTGGTTTGGGAGGCGCACTGGTTTTTGTTGCCACACCACAAGCAGAAACGTCTTCCAAGACTCTCAGCTTGGCTCAGCTCTGTGCCCGGGTGAGCGGCCTCCGTTCTCTCAAAGATGTGTAGAGAAGGGGCTGGCGCCCCCTCCTCCCAGTGCCTTGACTAATGATTCTGTTGGTTGGGAAACAAGGCCTGCATCGTCACCTGCTGTGATGCTCCAGATTTTCTGTCATGAACGTCTTCTCTCAAGGCAGAGAATGGACGAGACTCTCCCTGTGGAAGGGCCCTCACCAGCCTGTGGGTTCTTCCTCAGCTTTTCTCCTGTCTGTCTTTCCAGTCTAGATCAGGCCGGTGTACCTTCGGCTTCTCTTCCTGGGCCTTGTTTTCTTGCCGTTTCATCTGCCTGGCCATTTTCTCCAAGGGGTTTCCTAGACTCCGCTCTCAGGGGCGTATGCACCGTCCTCAGATGGGTAACCGCGAGTTTAAGAGCTGAACTCTAAAATAATTTTGAGTCCAAGGTAAAACTTGTAATGGCTTCCAGGAAAGTTTATTTTTTTAAAGCGCTCTTCGAGATTGGTATCAACAAAGCAAAAGCAGCATCACACGCACCACACACGGATGTTTGAAAGGTGATGGAGAGATTGTGTGTGCTCAGGCAGCTGTTCGTGTGCTTGTTTCTTCTGAGGAGAGTCAGCTCATGATAAATGGTCACGGCTCTCGGAATGTTTTAAGCTCTGCTTTTTTTTTTTTTATTATTTAGTTTACTTTGGTGACTGTCTTTTGGTAATTCCTGTCAGGGTTACATTTTGGAAAATTGCAAACACCTCCTTGGCAATACTTAAGAGGAAAAATCTAGGCATATAGCGCGGTGAGGGCCAAGCAGCCCGTCCCCATGAACGAGACAGTGAGGCCAGTGAGGGTTTTTTCAGAGATGGATGAGGGGTAAAACTGTTTGCTAAAATAAAAATGCCCTGAATGTTTGCATAAACTTTGGAAAGTACAGACTTTTTTTTTTTTCCAGTAATCCAAAAACAAAGGGGCACGCGGATAGGTTTATGCCTTTCACAGGTGCGTCATTCCGTGGCTGTTTTGCGAGAGGTCTCAGGAAGGGCGAAGCTGGGACGAAGCTGAGGATTTCAGTCCCACCCGTGCAATTACCTGGCACGTCAATGTCCTTTCATTCTCAAGTGGTAGCACAAACAACAAGTGAGTGTTTTCTGTACAGTATATAAAATCTAGGTGAAAGATGAAAATTCTTTCAAGAAATCTGACAAACATCAAGATTTACCATTTAACACATTAAAGGGATTTAAAGCACAAACACCGAATCCAGGTGTCTAAACTTCTTGGCTGAGGCGAGTTGGTTCTGCTTGGGGCATAGTGATTATTTTTCATAGGTTCTAGACCATTCACTTATTCTGGAGGGACCAAGGAAGACTCTGAGCTGAGAGGGCTTAAGCTCTTGTACCCAAGAGTCATACATAGTAGATGGACTCCACCTGCTTGTTTGTTTACGTACCTTCAATGGTGCTTTCTTTTAAAGCCGCAAAAATCTCTGAAGAAGTTTACCATGGTGCACTCAAGATAAGGGATTGTGGCATTGCCATGTGGGTTTACCATTTATGCATTGCTTCCGGAGATTGACATCTTGAAATAAAGGCATGTAATTAGTGAGACAAAAAAAAAAAAGTCATAAACAGAGATCAGTAATCACATAGGAGAAAAGGGGTAAGGACGGTTGGAGGTGGATGGATAGAGGATGTGTGGAAAGATGGGGAAGGATTAGATTTGGCTGTGAGTGACGGAAACCCCAAAGTAATGTGGACTTGTATGAGAGAGGAGTCTATTTCTTTCTCCTATAAAGGTCCAGGCGTAGGCATTACAGGCTGAGATAGCGGCCCCACGATCATCTTGGTTCCTTTTATCTTATCTCTCTGCCAACCTTAGCCTGCACCTCATAGTCTAAAATAGCTGCTCAAGCTCCAGCCACCACAGTCGCCTCCCACTGAGCTGGTAAAGGGGGAAAAGCTGCACACTGCACTTTCTCTAACATCCTATTTGCCAGAAGTTAATTTATAGCTCTACCTGGTTGCAAGGGATCCAGGGGGATATAGTTTCTGTTCTCGGTGACCTCATGCCCAGCTGAAAATCAGAATTTCTATTATTAAGAAGAGGTACAAGAGATAGTCTGGATGGATGCCCATTCTTAAGGAGAAAGAATTACTTTCCTGAAATGTACCTGTTAATTCGAGCCAGACTGGAAGTTCACGTCATTAAAATTCGGCGTCGGTAACAATAACGAGTTTCCTCATTCTCACGACTCAGAGGGAATGACATTGAGGACAGCAGACTCGTCCTTGAAAGGGCTGCCCTCTGCCCTCCCCCTCCGCTCCTTCTTGGCGGATCTGCCTCAACAGGGACGCCGTCCCCAGGACCAGCAATCAAAAGGCATCTGTTATCCAACTCCTTCTTTGCTCTGTGGCCTTGGGTAACGCTCCGCGCTGTTTGGACCTCAGTTTCCCCTTGAATAAAAATTTCACAGCCATGCCCACTTCAGAGGTGAAATTTCCGGTACCCTCAGGGGAATCCGGTGAACGTGACTGTTCTCCGCCCCGGGCCCTCATGCCACCCTCAATCCCGTGCGTGCAGAACCGGTATGGATAACGAACCCTGGAGTCTCCGTGCAGGCCCCGGGAAAGGCGCTCCACGTAGTCCACGTGACGGTCCACGTTTGATGGGTGAGGGGCCGGCAGGTGAGAGAGCGTAAAGAACGCGCTGGGTCACCCACCTGGGCGGTGGTGGAGCCCGACGACTTCCGGAGCCTGGGAATTGGAACTCTCTGCCGGGCGAAAAGTGACCAACTCGGGTTCAAAGTCTCCTCTCACTTTTCAAACCTGTAAAAAATTTCAAAACTTACACAATTTTCTCAGCTCACCTTAGAGGTGATAAAGAAGAAAGTCTTTCTAGAGCAGGGGTCCCCAATCCCTGGGCTATGGACCGGTACCAGTCTGGGGTCTGTTAGGAACCAGGATGCACAGTAGGAAGTGAGCAGCAGGTGAATAAATGAAGCTGCACGTGTCTCTATCCGCAGCCGCTCCCCAGCACCAGCATCACCGCCTCAGCTCCACCTCAGATCATCAGGCGTTTGATTCTCAGAGGAGCACCGGTCCCTGGTGGCACAGAGGTTGGGGACGGCTGCTCTAGAGCATGTGGCAGTACCTGTTAATGGCTCAGGTTGGTGTGTTTGTAAATTTGGCATTGAGGAATACACAAGGATAATTGCTGCTTCCTTTTGTTCATGCTTTAAAATTCTAATTAAGGACACTCAACCATTTTTAAAGAGAACCTGTGTCTGGTGCAGCCATTTTTTTTTTTTT
>NW_024344377.1:2021253-2150027 GCF_902729225.1 Pteropus medius
CTCCACCGCACTTTCTCACCTGAAGAGCAGTGAAGAAGCAGAAGGCTTCCCGGATGCTTCGAGAGAAATGACTCAGATGCATTAATGAAAGAGTCCTCAGCACGTTCTCTAAGCTGTTCTGTGGGCCTCGTGGTCAAGTACATATCGCATGCAATGGATGTGTGAAAGGCAGATGCTTCAGCAAAAGTTCTTTTGAACAAGAGGGAACATCAGAAATCAAAGAATTTCAGAAGGCACAGTCCCTCTAGTCTGTAGACGAGACCAACATATAAACCAAATTCCAATGAGCCAGTGTTACCCGATGCTCAGTGGTCTGGGGAGACCAGCAGAATAGATGTTTGCTTGGGAATTTAATTAGATCAAGATGGTTGGTATGCTCCTTAAGCATTTAAAATTACAAAGATATTTTCCCTCAGTTATCTGTAAGGGGAGCCATGAACCTATCAAAATGTGTGATAGAAAAGCTACGTGTGTCATTTTAAACTAGTTCAAACCAGCTACGCTCCTCCCTGCTCTGAGCTCCTGGCTAGTAGCTGTCATCCAGCCTTGATGTGAGACAAGCAGGTGGATAAGAAAGACATCATCTCGTTAGGACCTGCAGGAACAGGCAGGCAGCACGCCTGCTATCAGCACGTATCTCCTGGGCGAGCTCAGGCTCCAGCACGAAGCAGCATCTTAGATGAGCTTTTTCATTTCAACACCCCTTTTTTTTGAAAGGTTAGAATTTAATCCTCTCCCAGGATGCAGTTATTTCAATTGCCACTGATCCTTCCCATAAACGAGACAGGGTTTCATTTTTTCTTGTTACTGAGGTGTCTAATTTTATGAAAGCCTTCTTCAACAATGTAATAATTTATTGTAGCAACAGGATGGCTACGTGTAATGACTCGTCTACTTTCTAATAATTTTCTAAAGGAGTCTCCGCCCCTCACCACTGAGAAACTGTACAAGCCTTTCTATGTGGGTTTCATTAAGACCGTTTGAAGTCGTGATGGAAAGATCATTATGATGTTTTCGAAAGATAGTGGTTTTAAAAAGAGTTGTGCTTGGGAGACTTTCAAAGCTTCATCGTCTTAATTCTTGTTCTCTGCTCCTCTTTCAGAGTTATGATCTGGGTATGCAGTAATTGGTATCATTTTCCTTCTAATCCCACCCCCAAATTTTATTGTTCTCATTGCTCCTACTTTTCTTCTGAAATGACACATGTAATCAGACATTAAAAAAATAAACCAGAGCCTAGCATCTTCTAAGGAATCCAGAACCAATGTAAACATGGCCGCACCTGCTTGCACCAAAAAAAAAAAAAATGAGGTTATTACACCTTCACACAGGGCGAGACTGAGGCAGAGGACCTACGATAAGCAGTCTAGCTTCGTCATTTCTTAGTCGTGACATGGCCATGCCAAGGCAGGGCCAGTGTGGTCATACTCCAGACACAAGTTAGTCAAACATTCGAAGGCGTGTCCCCAGCTCCAAAGGATGAGGACGGAGGGGAAGAAGGACAAGGGAGGCCCATTGTGAACCTCAAAGATAGGACCGGGGCTTTCTGCTAAGGTGGAGGATGGGGCAGGCGAGTTGGAGCCGAGCAGTTTGAGAAACAAAGAAATAATTCTCACAAGTTCTTAAACTTGGCCTTGATTTATAAAGAAGTGTGATATATGCATTTCATTCTGTGACTGAAACTCCTAAAGCTTCCATTTTACAGAGAAGTTAAGTCAGGACCCAAAGATGTCAATTAACTTGTCCAAGCTCATAAGGAAAGGCCACGAATTAGAATGAAAGTCGTGAGGTTCCTGCCCTTGGCTTCACCAGTGGAGTCTTTCTGCCCGTCCTGGTTGGTTTAGGGGAAGAAGCATGGTTGGCGTGCGTTCTACGAATCAGGGCTCTCTTCTGCCCTGTTGGGCACTGTGTTCATCACATCCAGGTGTCCTATAGCGAACACTCTTGGTTGAGCCACGTTTCAAACCCATTCAGGGTACATTATCTTATAGGTTTAACTTAGACCTAGGACTTTTGATAGTGGAATAGACATCATTCCCTTCGCCATTTTTTAAAAGGGGCAAAGGGTGATAGCAACACGGGGGGACACCGTACAAGAAATCAGCCTTTTCTAGAAGAACAAAGTTTTTGACAAAGTCAGAAGAATCACAGAGATTACAGGGACCTTCGCTTCCAGCCGCGCAGGGATGTTTTTAAAATTGCAAGTAGGAGATTGTCGCAGGAAAACAATGGCTGAGGGAGACTGTGTCTCACCATGTGAGCTCCTTACAAGTGCCTCGCGCCCTTTCCGGCAGACACACCGTCGTAGATGCAGCGAAACCCGCTCACCTCAGCCCGATTCCCCGCTTCGAACTCCCTTCTGAGTGGTCGTTTCATTTGGACGAGCATCCCGGCCGGGCACAGAGCCGCTTTCCGACCCATCGTTTTGCGGTCTGCTTTTAGGGCCCGCCACCTCCCCATCCGAACTCAGTGCCCAGCGTGGCGGCCTGGGATCGTCCCCCGCTGGACTGGGGGCCAGACGCTTTCCCATGTGGAGCACTGGGACTTTCCACCTCAGTACTTTCCTTATTGCAGATGATAGGATGTGGAAAGAATTTTTTGAATGAGAGCTCGAGAGAGAAGTAAAAGGTACTTTGTCGTGCAGTGTTATTTCGCTCTTTAAAACACACACTCTCCGACGCACACAGCGGACCGTTCTAGAAACACGTGAGCTCGAGTCATCGCCAAGGGCTCTGCTGTTAGCCTTTCCTACCCGAAAGGGACCGCTCGTTAATAGTTGCATTCATGGAAGTTAAAATTAAATTTCTGTGTGTTGATGTAAAGCCAGTTTTCCCCTCAGGGCTATTTATTTTAGAAATCTAAAATAGCAAGGGGTCCACAGCCTAGGCGGGAAAGTCGGCGAACTGGGGTCTGTGCTCCAAGCAAAGCCTCCTTGGTGCATGTCCCTGCGGTTCAGTGCCGTCCAGGGCACTTCCCCATCCACACGTGGCCAGCTCAGGCAGTTCTCAGACCCACCTACGAGAGTGGTCGTTTGGGGCTTTCACGCCTGGAGGTGAAGGCTGTCGTCAAATGCCGCTAAGGGGGAGGGAGCGGGTGGTCCTGCCCCTTCGGGATTGATGCTGTGCTTGGAAAAAAAAAAACGATTTTTTTTTAAATTAAACAGTTTTAAAAAATTAAAAGGAAAAATTAAAAAGTAAAAGAGGAGGAAGCCATTTCTCATAATGCCAACAAATAAAGCTAGGAGATGCACACGTATGCTTATAAATGTAAAGGTTTCAAACGTAAATGTTTAATAATAGGAGGAAGCAGAAGACAGTGATAATAGTAAGTGGTCGTAGTGAGTAGTAGAAGAAGCTATTGTCTCGTCAGTTCCCTTGGTTGGAGTAAAGGAATAAACAAGACTCCTTAAGACACCTTTGAAAAATCCAGTCCTTTTAGTTATGGGATAAATGGCGTAAGTGGTGTGGGAAGCAGGGTGGGTGTCACACAGCCCCCTCCTGTGCAGCCCCAGCCGACCCCCCACGTAGATTCAGGATGCCTTTCAGGCTTATTCCCACTCGATTTCCACACTTGGACTTTTGACTTTTTACCCGGAAGCATCCTGTACAGATAATGAGACTCGCTCCTCTCCCTGCTCAGAATCAAGTCATATTGATTTTTCCTTTTGCAAATATTAGTTAAGAAATTTAACAGAGGAACTATTGGGTATCAGGCAGCATGAGAAGAAAATATTGATGAGCAAGTGTCAAGTGATCTCCTGTTGGAGAGAAGTGCGTTTCAATTTTTTTTTTTTTTTTAAGAATGTATCGCATTTGGATGGTCCTCCCAGTAACCAGACGCCATCCACCTGTCGATCGTTGTACTCAATTGGCTTAGAGTGTGGAATGCTGCGTTATCGCCCGTGGCTTCTCCCCAGACTCCTCTAGCGATGCACGCACGTCGGGGAATGGCCTTTGCGCTCCTTGCCCGGGCAAGGTATGCATGACGGAGAAAGACCCTCCTGAGGTGTCTGCCTCCTCAGAACCCAGGTTTGCTGTCTGTGTTTTATCCAGGACTCTTGAGCTGGGAGAGAGAGACGAGGCCCTCATGGCGGCTGAGTTTTCCCTTCCTTTGTGCCTCATTTGGGATCCATGAGTAACCAGCACATTCCTCCGCTGCTATAGGCAGATCGAACCGAGTTGGAGCTGTAAAAGCAAGACCATAAATCAGCTCTGTTACAAAGGCAGAGTTCTTGAAAGCCCCTAAAAACCCGACGTGCATTCCTCCTAGTTAATGAACAACGAGGTAGAGCCGATGCTGCTGGTCTGGTGGAGGCCAAGTTAGAACCAGAAGATGGATATGTGGAAATCGATCACCCAGAAACATCTAAGCCACCCCCAAGAAACACGCCCAACTTCAAAGGCCTCCTGTGCCTTTTCCTATACAATGCATGGCTGGCCGAGTACCTCATATAAAAAAGCAGCTGGGGCTTCTATGAAACCAGCTGTTAGAGCACATTTCCCGCGTACTCTACCAAAGGGGACTTTGTCTGAAGAGCTGTCTTTAAATCCTCCCCTTCAAGCGTTGTTCTGATTCCCCGTGACACGATGGGGAGCTGGGGACGGCCTCCTCTTCTCAGAGTTTGGAGACCCTGAAGTTCTCTCGCTTGCTCATTCGCTGTGACTCCCAGGCGTGTCCCTGACAATTCATTTCCTTCTTGAGGCGTCCAGGTGGGGTGAGACCCCCCACAGGCTTTCATGAGAGATGAAACCCAAATAGATTCTTGCTGATGGATTGAAACTCTGTAGGAATTTTTCTTTCCTACGAGATAATATGCTCCAAGGCTCTGAAACAGAAAAAAGAGAAAAAAAAATCAAAGATCAAAAACTGTGTATAATTCTGGTTTATTGGTTTTTTCTTATCACGTATTTTGTGGGCTTATATATGAACCATGTGACTTTAAATCCTTTCACTCTTCTTTTTAGAATGAATCCTTTTGCACTAATTAACGTCCGGGCATACCACACTAGTCCCTCAATGGCATTGGTACCCTGGGGTCCACATAGATTTTTTTGGCTCTTCAGGAAAACAAAAACAACTCCCCCCAAAATATGTATCACTCTTGAGAAATAGTACATGCCTAGAGCGATACTGATTTGATAACTTGAAGACAACGTGATCAATCGCCTTGCTTTTTAAAACGCATAACCCTCACCGCACTCTGCCGCTTAGTAGAATACTACGCATTTCCTCGGTTCCCCGCAGAAGGCGCCCTCTGCAGCAGGTCTGTGTGGCAGGTGACGTGCATGGCGAAGGTCTCTCGTCGTCGTCAGCTTCGAGCCGCACCGTGTCTGTTTGTGCCACAGCCAGACCAGCACGTCTGGACGGTTGGGACCAGCGTAGCCACCACCGCTGCTGTGGGCTGTTCCCCGAGCTGCTTGGGCTTGACTCTCAGAGCAAACGTCCAGGGATGGGGTTTAGTGCTGCAAACCGCCCCTGGAGGTCATATGCCCAGTTCTGTGTGCATGGAGATTTCTCTTGGTGGGGAGCGGGCTAATAGTTCTCAGTGGATTCTCGGAGGGGTCCGAGACCCGCCAGTTCCAAGTGGTTTCCTATCTCCAATTACCTTCTCTTTCCGGGTCATCCCGCGTATTACATTAGCATCATCTATCTACAACCTGATTTTCATGTCTCATGCCATAAGCGAAGCCTGCCACGCTGCCTGTTACCTGCAGGATAATGTCTGCTCTTGTCCTTGCCACCTTCCGAGTTCCATCTCCCGTGGTCCTTCTCTGCACCGGTTCTTCCGGAAGATTCTACGTATTATCTCCCCAACGTGCTGTGCTTATTTGCATCCTCCCATGCCTTGTCTCGTTCCTTCCCCACGTCCTTATTTTTCAACTCCTTGAAAGTCAAACTTTCCCATTAAGACTTTCTTCTATCAACCAACGTCCACAAGCGTCTATGCACACTTCGTCTCTTAAGCCTCAGCTCCCCGTCACGATGTTATTTCATATAATTAACTTTTCATGTATATGTTTTGCCATCTGAACTGGATTGTGAATTTCTTGAAGACAAAGCTTCATTCATTCATTCATTCATGCATGCATGCATGCATTTGTGCAGCAGACATTTATTCGGTGTCTTCTATTCGTGTGGCACTGAGCCTGGCGCTGGGTTTGGGCCCCCTCTACACCTGGGCCAATTCTACACACAGAGAACATATTCGATGAACATTGAATGAATGAATGAATGAATGAGTGAGTGAGTGAATGAATGAATGAATTTGGGCTAAATCAAGCCATTTCAGGAGCGCTTGAGAACCTCTGAAATGAATGCACAGCCACGGTTTCTCCAGGATTCTGGAGCCAAAGCACAACATCGAGGCAACATGGTGCTTAAAATGTAACCTTCTGGAAAGGCTCAGTAAGTCGCAAGCAACAGTTTCTTCCCATATCCAGGGATGTGGATGCTTTCTGCTGACTCTGCAGGACTCATGGCAGGTTCCTGGCTTTGCTGGCTCTCCTTGGCATTTCCTTTCTCGGGGATGGCTGAGTGAGAACGGGATCAAAGTCCACCCTTTCATCAGAGCTCGTAACCTACAGTGGGGAAAGAAAAAGAAAACACCAGTCCTTCCTACGCAGCAGAGCTTTCGCGCGTTCTTGCCCCTCAGGGTCAGCAGCTAAACTGATGTTTGTTGTGACAGTGTCCTTCCTAAGAAGCCCACCCCTGGGAATGGGGGATGGTGGGGAGTGGCGTCTATGTGGGCAGTGGGTCGAGTTCGCATACCATTGGGTGGGCCCAGGAACCGGGTGCTGGGTGCACGTGGCTTTTAGAGATTGCTGTGAAAGCCCCCGCCTGTTTATCTTGGCTCCGTGAGCTGGCCAGGCCATTTGCTTGGTTTCCTCGGTCTTACATCTTGGTTTGGGTCAGGCTCTGCTGCTCTGGCTACACTGGTCCTTCAAAGGAGAGGGAACATAGCTCCAGAGACTTACGGGAGGTGGCAAGGCTAAGTAAGCTCTGAAAGCCACATCCCGGAGGCTTGGGGACTGGCCTCATCGCCCAGGATTCCGTTCTCTGCTGCAAACCCGTGCTGGCTCCGCTCAGAAGGCCCCACAGTCTGCTGTTTTTCCTTCCACCTCCTGCTCTCTCCTGCCAGTACAAATAAGAGAGAGAACCAACTCTGGTGCTGGACTTCCCTCTCGTTACCTTCGTGTGTGCTGGAAGAGGCTGCGTGTATGCATTTCAGCGTATCCTTTACACCTTAGGCTTGATTTCTCTTGATTTTTTTGCAGAAGTCCCCTGCAGAGGTCCTGCACTACTACCTTCAAAACACACTGTAACACTGTTTGATCGGGACCACTGACTACGTATTCCATGCTGGAACAGGGGAAAAGTTATCTTTTACTCATTAGAAGATGGATCCATGGGAATATATGGTCAGCTACCTTTTATAATTTTATCGTGATAAAATAGTATATTATAAAATTTCTTACCTTAACCATTTAAACTGTACAATTCAGTGGCATTTAGTACATTCACGAGGTCGTGCAGCCATTCCCATGATTTAGTTCCAGAACACATTAATCACCCCTCAAAGAAGCTCGTACCCATCAGCAGTCACCCCACAGCCTCTCTCCCAACTCCTGGCGACCGCTAATCGGCTTTCTGTCTCTACGAATTTCCCGATTCTGGATATTTCATATCAATGGAATCCGACAATATGTAGCCTTCACATCTGGCTCCCCTCCCTCAGCACAGTGTTCCCAGGGTTTATCCATGTCGCCGCATGCATCGGAATTTAATGGCTCAAGAATTGTCCTGTGTTTGGGGGTCGAAGTTATTTTCCTTCACTTGAACCTCTATTCCTACCCCCGCCTTCGCTCCGGTTCAAGACCTTCCGAGGTCTTGACTCATCAGACTTTGATTCCTCCTGCCCTGGTCCCCTGCAGTCTGTCCAGCAGCCCTGAGAACCGCCTGCACCAGGGTCCCCCGAAGGGCTGGTTGGAATGGCAGCTTCCCAGCCCCACTGCGCGTCTGCTAAGCCAGGCTCTCGGGACAGAGCTAGGGAACCTGCATTCCAGACCAGCTCCCCGGACTCTGACGTGCATGCCTGTGAGCGCCAGGGCAGTGACACGGGGCTGACACACTCCTCAAACCCCAGCCCTAGGACTTCTTAGTCAACTCTCTGTGCTGGCTTTTATCTCTGTCTACAACGCCCTCAAAGCTGCATCTCCTATAATTCCCAAAATCTTCCTCGACGCTTGGCCAGAAATCATTGTTAAACAAAAATTTTAACTTCCAGGACTGAATGTCTTTATTTATTTATTTGTTTGTTTATTATGTTTTGGAATATTTATTTATTTATTATTATTATTTTTTTTTAGGTAAGGCAACCCTTGGTTGACCTCACAGACTGCAAGGACCTTGTCAGTTTACAATCCCTTATTTTTTTATTTTTTACGCCTACAGCGCCTGGTCTTCCTAGGTGGTCTCCCATCCAAGTACTAACCAGGCCTGACCCTGCTTAGCTTCCAAGATCAGAGGGGATCGGGCTTGTTCAGGGTGGCATGGCCGTAGAGTTGAACGTCTTTTTAAATGAAAGGGTTTATTAGGCCATTGCTAGGAAAGAAAGAAGACTGGTCTTAGAGCATGGAGTCCAGATCGCCAACGGCAGGTCTAGGTAGGAGAGACAGATGTGTCTGTCCTCCTGGAGTTTTGCAAGTGTTTTTCTACATCAGGTACCGGGAGAAAGATGGAAGCCTTCTGACAGGATTCACATTAGCTGCAGATAGAGGGGAGGGGAGACAGCGAAGCGCAGCTCGTCCTGGGGGAGATGCAGCCGAGCCCACAGCAGTCTGAAACTCTGGGGCGAACTAAACAGGAAGCAGAGGCTCCTGGGGCCAGACAGCGCCTGGCGATGCTCTTTTTAGAGAATCTCAGAAATAGCCTCCTGGACGTTAATTTAATAATTCCAGCATTCACTCATGGGTGTGAGCAGTCTTTTGTTGGTTTTGCACTGCGGTCGTTAACAGATTAACCCTTTCTGTCTCTTGCCTCCGTTCTCTGGCCCGCTGTCATTTAATTTAGGACATCTCTGGATTTTCTCCTTGTCACCATCTTTCCCAGACCAGGAGCTCCCTGAAAACAGGGTCTAGCCTTTTCTTTGCATCCCTCGAATAATTTCCATTCTCGGAATAAGGATATTCATGGAGCACTTCCATGCAGGCACTGTCCTAGGCACTTATAATTAATCAACTAATTTAATCTTCACCATATAAGCGAAGGCGATGTCATCATCCCCAAGTATCTGGAGGAACCACCTTTTCCAGGAAGTGCCAGTGTCTCTGCTCAGTGACAGACAGAAATTGGCCCCCACCTGTCTCATGGAAGGGTGCACAAGTGAGTGAATTTGGTGAAAAAGGCTGTCCTAAAGTCATGGGGAATAAAAAAGTGTCAGATGGTGCTGGTCAGATAATCATCATTTTAAAACACTTATTAGTAGCTTCTAAAGAAAATACGTGTCCATGGCAGAGGACCCTCCTCTGTGCCCCCGTGATGCTCCCCCGCGAGTGCCCGGGTGAGGTCCTCTGTGCTTGAGGCTTCCTCCTCGGTGTACATCTTCACTTCCCGCCTCACTTCGTTACTTTTCTCAGTCGTCCTGAAGTCACATGTGCCATTCACTGTAACAAAGGCAAAGGTAATTCATGTGCTTGAGCTCCACGCGCCACATGGCCCACAGAGCTCCTGTCCAGAGGGGTAGGATGGGCCTCAGCCAAGAGAGTAAAGCTTTGGAGAGAAATTGTAGGTTTCCTTACCATGTAACCAGCAATCCCACTCCCAGGTACCCACCTACCCAGAGGAAATGAAAACAGGGGCACAGGCAGATCCTTGCCCGTCTGTGTTCCTATCCGCAGCATTATGCACAGTAGCCGAAGGTGGAAACAACCTATTGTCCGCCGATAGATGAATGGATGACACAGTGTGGTCCATCCATAGGGCGGAATATTATTCAGCCTTAAAAGGAAGTACTGGGTACATGCTCCCGAGTGGGTGAATTTTGGAAATATTACGCTCATTGAAATAAACCAGACACACAAGGACAAATATTGTATGGCTGCACCTTGGCTTCGCCTATATGAAATATCTAGAGTAGGTCCATTCATAGACACAGAAAGTAGACTGCAGATGACCAGGGGCTGGTGGGAGGGTGGAACAGGGAGTTACTGCTTGATGGGTACAGAGTTTCCGTTTGAGGCGATGAAAAAAATTAGGTAATAATGGTGATGTTTGCACAGCATCATGGATGTAATTAATGCCACTGAATTGTATATTTAAAATTGTTTAAAAGGGTAAACTTTATGTTATGTATATTTTACCACAATAAAAAACAAACAAAAAAAACCCCAAAAACCTCAGCTTTCCTTTTCAACTACTAAAGTAAAACAGAGAACTGTGGATTTGCCAGATTCTGCTGCGGAATCTGGGAGTCTTAGGTCCCCCTTGAATTGGGTCTAGCACGAGCTCCGTTGAGCACATAAGCTGTTTAGTCTCCTGTTTTCCTGCCCCAGCTGCTGTGGGGTGGGTGGAAGTTAGGGTGGAGGGGGGGATTTCTAGCTTTTCTGGATTTCTTTGAAGGGCCCCAGGCGGGGAGTAGCCCGGCAGACGCTCAGCCTAGTCAGCAGGTGTGCCCTCCCATCCAGGGTCAGTGTTCTGGCTGATTGTCCTGTGAGGGCCACTAAAAAGGATGCCCATTTTATTGTCTGAAAGTCCCCAGTAACATTCTGCCTGTGTCCTTCTCAGGCCCCATGGGGTTTCTAACTGGAAACAAGGAGGTATTGAATAAACATGCAGACTCACCCCCAGCCTTGCAGACATTGCCTATGGCGACTCTATAGACCTGGCATGGTTTGGTCTTGCTAATCCCACCAGAGAGGAGGGCAGGGCCCAGGCGGGTGATGGGTCGATGGTTCTCAAATACAACCACTATGCAGAGCATGTGGTTAATAATCTTCAATCGGCTCCAGTTTATTTGCATCTCAAATCAATTTTACTCGCGGAAAGCATCCCCCTATCAATTAAATGCTCTGTCAAAGACTTCTGGGCTGCCCCAAAGCCTCAAGCACCCGAGACTGTCTGAGAAAACCTTAGCACTAGCTTAGCGCTCCTGAAAAGTCATAGGCAGGTGTCTCGTTTACTTTGATTTTCGTTATTAATTTTTTAAACAAGCATGCAGATTTATTATGTGCCGGGCTGTTCCAAGCTCTTTACCAATATTGCTTTATGGAGTCCTCCCAATGATCCCGTGAGGTGGGCTGTGTGACCTGCACAAGCCACTCTGCGGGCGATGCACAGACTGCAAGGATGCGTCCTCGCGGGGCGGGGAGCCCAGTCTTCATGAGGGTCAGCAGCCCGCTCCCCCCGTTCATATGTCATGCGAGGCCTGGGACAGGCCACGAGAGCACAGGCAGGAACAGCCCCGCCGCCTGGCTCTGTGGCGACCTCCCCATCCCCCTGTCGGCCTGCTCTCTGTGGCTTCGGGGGTAACCCAGGGTAAGAGAGAGGGGTCCACCCGCCTCGGGGGCCTCTCCTGGGAATAGATGGCAGAAGGGAGGAGAGATTTTCTGAACCACCACCTCGTCGATACCATAAACGTGAGCGTCGAATCATTTCTAAGAGCAGTGCTGAGGTTCCTGGCAACACCGTTCCTGAGAGCCATTTCCAGAGGTGACTGAAGTGCCATTGTTCGGATCCGAGTCAGGCCTGTGGATTGTCCCCGCGTCAGCTTCCTGGTTTTGATGCTGAACTTCAGTGACGCAAGATGTTATCGTGGGGGCACTGGGTGAAGGCCCTCTCTGCACTGCTGTTGCAACTTCCTGTGGATCTATAATTATTTCGAAGTGAAAAGCTTTTCAAAGTGCCATTGTTTAAGAAGCCAGGGAACTGTCGCTCCTTGCTGCGTGTCTCCCTGTGCTCACTCTCGGGCGGCTGACTTCTATGGGGGGACCTCTCGTCCGTTTTGAGGCCGTGCCTGTCTCTTTCAGAGGCTGAGCCCCCTCTTGGCGCTGGCCCCCTTTCCCCTCGACTGGGGGTTCTCTTTTCTGCTCTGGAGCTCGGACATTTTAAGCTGCTTCTTTGGGAGCCTGCTGCACTTACTCATCAACCTCAGGCGCATTCAGCCCTGAGGCGCCCACCAGCACCCCAGCACTAAGCCTGCCTCCCCTGGCCCCTGCAGCTTCTCCCGCCGCTGGGCGCTTCCCATGAGCTGTCTCATTCAGTTCTCTCAACACCAAGGAAGGAGTTTGACTGGAGGAAGTGGGTGTCCGTGGCGGGGAGGGTGCACCCCGGGTGGAGGGAACCGTGGAGGCGAAGGCTCAGAGGTGGGGACCCCGTGGGCTGGCGTGAACCGGAGCGAGACCAGAGCAGAGAGGCGCGGGGTACACTGAGGTCGGACCCTCCTGCGGAGGGCGGGGGTGTGGCGAGGCATTGGAGACCCAGAGTGACAACGGCCCCGTAGGAAATGTGAGAATGAAGTTCTCGGGTGAAAGTTGCCGTCTTTCTTCGAGCTCTAAACACAGAGGGCTGTCACCTCCGTGGAATATCTCCTCTTCGTGTGGCCAGGCCTCAGGGGGTCATGTGCTGCCCTAACCTTACAGCCTTTCACCACTCGAGGCTCTGGCTCCTCATCCGTGTCTCTGCCCACGGCCTGGCCTTTGGGCCCCTTCAAGGCACCACGAAACAGGACGGCTCGTTATGACACCACTGGACCCGCAGAGCAGAAGTCCCGTGTGGATGGGGCTGGACTAGGGTGCCTCGGCGTTCGGAGGTGATTTGTCACAGAGGCGATTTGTCGCAGTCACTTCTGGGTTAGCCCTTCCCCACCCCAGAGGTCAAGGAGGTGTGCCTGGAATTCCAGAGCGGCTGGGGATTAGGGGGTGCCGCGTTCACATCCTGGGGCGTTCCCGCTCTCCCACGCCCCTCGGACTCGTCCTCAGAGTTCAGTGCTTGCTGTTGTCTTGGAAAACCAACCGGACGTCTCAAGTCCCTGTGACTGCATCCTCCTTCCTTCTGAGGGGCCGGGGTAACTCTCTACCCAAAGGGACTGCAGCCTGGGCATCCCTCACCCCAGCGGCCCACTCTCTTCTCCACTTGCAGCCCGTTTCCCTGTCTTTGTCTTTTCTGGGCTCTTTGATCCATCAATCATGCGTTTCCTCCACCCCTATCTCTGGCCTGTTCTGTGGTTTGTGATGCCACCGCAGAGATGGCCCAGCAGCTTTCCACACTTCTGGTTTGGGCCTCCAGTCTGAGCTGTGCGTCCGAGGGTGAAGGTTAGGCTCCTCCCCGCCCACCCCCGAAGATTCCCCCATCTTGGGCAGTAAGCACCCTGAGTGGAGGGACCGCAGGATTCGCCCGACACATCAGGGCCTGCATCCGGGACTGCCCTTAGCTGGTCACCGCAGGCCTTGCTCCAACACGCCCCTGCGTCCTGGTGGACACAGGCCACTAGAGAGCTGGCCATGTCCCCCTAGGACCAGGGGACACTCGGGGTTAATACAGGCCTTGTGGCCCCAGGAATCTGAAGGAGAGGAGAAGCCGGGCCTTTATCCAAGCAGCGCAGCTTCACTTAGGAAGCGGGGAGAGGAGGGAAGGGCCGCGCTGCGCCTTCGGGCGAGCAGGCGCCGGGCGGTGTCCCCGGCGACCCGGCAGCCCCCGTGCCGCGACCCTGTCCGACGCTGCTCGGCAGCGGCAGCAACGCCGCGTCGGGTGACACCAGGTGCCAAGTGCGCACCAGCGCGCAGCTTATCCTCACCGCAAACCCATTTTACAGACGGGGAAACCGAGGCACAGAGCGGCGAAAGCTGATTCAGCCACGAGGGGGTTCGAACCTGCGCCGTCTGGCTCCAAGGTCGCCCCTCTTAACCGCTAGGTTAATCACTTAGTAAGCGCAAAGCATCCGCTCAGCCTCTATCAGGTGCCAGGCACTGCTCGTTGTCTATTTTTTAATTTTAATTTTTTTTTTTTTAATCACGCCGTTTAACTCTCACACTCTCGTGGGGAAAAGTGTTTCTATATCTGTTTCACGGGTGCAGAGGCCGAGGCCCGGAGAAGTCGGCCAGCAGCGTCAGGGATGAGCCTCGGGCTTCGATGCTTGCGTCTGCTGCTCCTTATTTTGGGGTTACCCAGGTGGAAGAAGGGAGGCCGTGAAACGCAGGCTCCCCCTCTGTCCAGCAGCACTGGACCCGTAACGGCCCTGACCCGCCTTCTGAGAGCAGACATGCAGGTGTCGCTGGCCTGAGTCCTGCCCGTCTGGAAGGTGAAGGATGATGTCGAGCAGGATGGAAAGTGTGCCGTTCCTTTCCGCTGTTGTCCACGAGCAGCTATTTACGTACCATTTTGGGGACATAGTTTTCTGTGCATTGGCTGGTGAGTCTTCGCTCTCGGCTTTTTGGATCTCCGGGCTGAGGGAACTCGGACTGGCCATTCACAGTTCCTAACGCTGCAGACTCGCTGCTCAGGGCCCGTGTTAAGGAGGGCTCGAGGAGGTTGGCAGAAGCCCTCTGGGTTAGCAGACCGTACTCAGAGGAGCAGGGAGGAGTGACCTCTGGCAGGACTGGAAAAGTGGCAGCTTGCGTTCCATGGAGGAAAATTATTTCCACTGGCCTGGGCATCTCTTAAATGCCCTCACATAATACTAACAAAAACAGCTGCTGATTGTTTTTGAGGCTCCGCCATGTGGCAGGCAGTATGCGAAGCACATTGAATGCATTATTTCCTTTGATCCACACAGCATCCTGTGAGGTCAGTCCATTGTTGCTCCTGTTCTACAGATGAGGAAACCAAGACGCAGACAGGTCACTAAGGAGTCCGCGGTCACACAGCAGCGGTTGGGGTTTGAACCCAGG
This sequence comes from Pteropus medius, assembly GCF_902729225.1. Taxonomy (NCBI): domain Eukaryota; kingdom Metazoa; phylum Chordata; class Mammalia; order Chiroptera; family Pteropodidae; genus Pteropus; species Pteropus medius. Next base: position 2,036,136 of record NW_024344377.1, read on the forward strand.
CCGTAACTTTCATGCTGTACAGCCTTCCACGTGGCTAGTAAGAGCTTCTCGGGCTGGTGAGTCTAAGAGTAGCCTTGACCTTGGGGTCTGAGCATTTTGAAGAACTCAGCCAGGAAGAACATCCCGATTTCTCTACAATCACAGTCCCCCTCGCCAGTGATGTCATTCAAAGGGGCAGTTTCACGTAGCTCTGTGACTGCAAAACTATCGAATTAGCGATGGTGAGAAGCCCCATGGCTCAGGGCTCAGATCCCGCCACTCCCTAAGACCTGTTTTTGCAGGAGCAGGCTGGGAGCTTGGCTGTCCTATAAAAGTTAAGAGATCCCCATAAAGCCGGGCCTGTTTTCAACCTTCGGGTTTCCTGGTGCCCTTCCAAAGCAGCTTGTGAATTCCTACCTTCTCCTGCAGCCTGCTTGGGGAGGGGAGCCAGCAGCTCTCGGGGCGGAGAGAGAGGGCCCCTGCACCAGCCTCCGCCTTGGGCCACGTCCCGGAGACTTTCTGACTCCGCCCAAGTCCCATGGTGACTCAAGGTTTCACTCAGCCCGGCATGGGGCACGTCCCTGGACTGAGGGGCTGTTTCTGCCACAGGCTCCTGGCCCCCTGGGACAACCTAGGAGCCCAGGGCAAGAGACTGTAGGTGCGTGTCTCGGGCCCAGATCTGTCTGCTGCTGGGAGCCCTTCTCTCCCTTTCAGACGTGTGCCTTACCTCGCCTGCCCACCTCAGGCTGGCATCAGCCACAGGGAAGAGATCGCCAAAGCTTTCATCTCGCTCTCTCCCGACACTGCCAGGCTGAGCGCTCATCTCGCTCTGGCTCGCCCTGAGCTGGGGTGGCCTGAGCTGGGGCGGGAAGTTGGCGTCAGGCGTCCATTCCTGCCCTGCGGGCTGTGTTCTGTGTCTATCTTAACTCACCGCCCTTGTGTACTAAATGACTGCAGATTCTCAGCTCCGAGAAAGCTGGCAGGAGGGGCGGTCAGTCTGCAGGCCACTGCAGTTCAGCTGGTAAAGGCACCCTCTGCTCTCAAAGTCACCAAAAGTGGCACATGTACGTGCGCGCATGTGTGCATGTGTATGTGCATGTGTGTGTCCTTGTGCGCGTGTGCACACTTTTGTATATGTATGTCCATGCACGTGTGTATGTGTGTAATGCGATCTTACGTAATGACGTCCCGCGCGCATGCTCAATGATGATGGCCGGCGTAATCTGATGATGATGATATCCGTAATGCGTGCGCGCATGGTAATACGCTGGCGTGTTATGGCAATAATGTCAGCGTAATCCATCTGCAGCCACCATGATGTAAGCTGCGTTTTTAATGCCGCGCTGCACGGTGTCCTGGAACAACTCTCGGCTTAAGCGTGTGTCCAAAATAACGTGATGACGTGTGTGTAAAAAAACCGGCGGCGGCTTTCGCGGCGTGTGTGTATGTGTATTGACCGTGATGTCCCCGTATTGCGCGGTAATAGGCATGATGACCTGCGCGTGATGGTACGGTAGTAATAATGGCGTTATTGATGATAACGTTGTGACCTTGATATGGAGTATTATGCGGCGGCGATCTCGTCAATGTCTCTGACCGATGACGTGTACCCGTATTATTATGACCATCGCCGTAATCCATTGTAACAACGTAATATTTTAAACTGTATGTTATGCGTTAACATGTCTGTTGATGATCTATGCTGACATTAATGGCGTGTGTTATTATTGCCAATATTGGTGCCCATCATAAATTACATGACGTGATACGCTCTCGGGCCTTGCCCAATCCGTACATATGCAAGCTTTGCGATAATGTTAATGCGCCCAGAATCCCACAGCAAACTCTAGAATCCACTATTCGTGGTATTGTGCGGCGCTTGCAGCGTGCATCACATGTCAATGATAATAGCGATGATGATAGTGTGTGTGTGCCTTATAGTGCAGCGTATTGTGTATTAATGTGGCGTGTGTGCATATATTAGCGCCCATGCCAGCAACAGCATGTGATGGAGTGTGTGGGGAAGCCGAGGCAGGATAAGAGAGGTGGATTCCACAGAACAGTCCCTCTCTCTCTCCCAAATGCACCTTCAGGAGGAATTCCGTAGTGAATGAAGCCAGGGTGTGTCCTCTCACTGCAAACAGTGAAGAACTAGGAGGGTGAATGAGTTGTCAGGCTTAGTCATGTAACGAAAGGTAGCTTTCAAGCAAACCGTGGCGTAAGAGGCCAGATCAGGCTGGCTCTGGACACCCCCGGCTCGCCGTTTCTGTTACTGGAGAAGGGTTAGCGGAGGGCCGAGGCCTCCCGATTTGTCCCACCTTCTGTCTCACTGCCCTGTGCCGGAACCATACTGACCCCTTGGCGGGTGCCCGCCCTGACCCATCCCTGCCCACCTCCATGCCTTTGCTCAGGCTGTTCCCACTTGGATGTCCTTCCCTCTGTCTCTGGATGTCCCCGAGTGGTCCACGTTTCAGTGCCCAGCCACCAGCCACCTCTCCCTCTAGGACAGCTCCCACATGGCTCAGGGAATGAGCAGATCTAAATGGGAAACGGGCAGGGGACCAATCCGACACCACGGGTGTGAGGAGCTATGGCAGATACAGCTCGTTCTCTGGTTTTGTCCAGGGAGGCACAAGCCCAGCTAATAAACTACAGTCCCGGGCTCCCTTGCAGCTAGGGGCAGCCACGTGTCCCAGTTCTGACCAGTATGGTGTAGACATAAGCTTGGGCGGGCCTTTCAGGGAATCTGTTTGAATGGGGGCAGAATCATGATACAGTGACTTTAATGATCAAAGTCACATATGGGGACAGCCGTAATCTTCCATATTAGAAGAACTGAAAGAGCCTGTGTCTCTAAGGGCTCTGTGAGGCAGCCCTACCTGCCCTGGACATGTTTTTGTGGGACCGATCCCCGAGGCCTGGGGCTTTTACAGTGTGGGAGGCGTTTGAGAAAAAGGACGCAAAATGTTGAGTAGAATGGCTAAAACTTGGGAGGGATCTGCAAGTTTAACCACAGTACCGTCAACACCCACCTCCTGTCACCTCCCCTGGGCAGCCTATCCTGTCCTCTCCTGGAGGCTGCTGCCATCACCCCCTCTGCCATCACTTTCCGTGCTTTGTTGCCATGGTTTGCTTACATGCCCCTTCCTCCCTGGTCTGTGGGTCCCTCGAGAATAACGACTCTGTCTTCTCTCTCGTTCCTTCGAAAATATTTATGGAGCAACGGCTGTCTTTCAGACACCGTACCCTGCAGTGGTGAGCATAACTGATGCTCCACAGAGGTCAGCTGAACTGAAGGACCCATTCGGCATCATGTAAGTCTCCTTGCAGGAATGTGTTGATTGGGATGGCCAGGGGGCTCTTTGTAGCGTGTAAATGCAGTTACCACATAAAACTCTTCAAGCTGTTTCTCCATCTATAAATTGAGAAGCATCCGCTCTATATGTAATTCTCGTCACGGAAAATTCCCGAAAGCGTATTCTGTCTGCCTTTGAATTCCTTCCCTGGGACAAGGGTGATACAAACCTGTGCATCTGATTGATCGCCTGTCAGGTGCATCTTACACCTGGGACAAGCTGGCTGGCACCATCTACTGCTAGGTGTCTGGCACTGGGAGCATGTAGGGTCGCAGGTCACCTGTCTCTGTGTTAGCTGGCCAGTCCGGTTCCCCCTAGTGACTCCTTAACTCTTATCCATGGCTTAATGGGGTACAGTTCAGTTCCTCCTCTGGGCCTGAGAAAGCCAGAAGCCCAGCCAGCCGAGACAGGAGAGGCAGGCAGTGGTCGCATGCTCAGCAAGGCTTCTCTTCCCATTAGCATCCCGGAGCTGGTTTCTGCTCAGGCACCGGGGACCCAGCAGGCAGATCACAGTCAGCTTGGCAGAGAGGCCGGCTTCGGTGGGAAAGGCTCAGCTTCCTTCTGAAAGAAAACCAGGTGTTCCCAGGGGAATTCAAGACATGATAAATGCTTCTTTGGCAGACAGCCTGCTGCAGAGGGGTGTGGTTGTTTTAGCGAAAGAGTCGCAATTAATAGATATTTCTTTGAACCCAGCCCAAGGGTCACAGGAGCCAGCTTTCATTAAAGGTCGTATTGACCCGGGTACTTGGCATTTCCTTGTTCGGGCCAGCTCAGAGCCACCAGGCGGCTGGAAGCTGAAGCAGCCCAGTGGCCCCCGGTCTGTTTCTGGTGGGCCTTACTCACCCCAAGGCGGAGGGACAGCAACATTTAGAGACCCACCGATGCCTTTTTCTTGGAAGATGCATTTCTAACTGAGCAATCTGAAGCCAGGAGGCCTCTTAGCTGCTTCATGCCTTCACGGCTGCAAACGTTCTGCACAGGAGACTCGAACGGGCTATTTTATGGCAGGATGAGGAGATGTTCCATGTCAGTCAGCAAGGACTCCCAAAGCTGGGGAGCGGGTGAGCAGGCCCAGGTCTGTCGCCTGTGGGGAGAGCAGGGGAGCCTCGGAAAATGGAAATGAAGGCTCTGCAGCAGGGCCGAGCACGGCGAGCGGGGGCCACAGCTTGGAGGGCGAGGGGCCATTGTAAGTCCTGCTCTTCAGAGCCATGGTGGACCCCGAGCTGACCAGCACAGACTGAGAAACGGCAGTGCCTTCAAGTGCTTCTTCATGGTGGAAAAAGACCCAGAACATCGGGCAAACTGAGGTTAACGCCCTTGCCCCGCCTGCTCCTCTGGCGGCCAGGTGGGAGCAGACTAAGAGCAGTGTCTCAGAAACCTCGACGATTTGGTTCATTCAATAGATGCTTGCCGTGGGCAGGGCCACCCTCTGGGGGCGGCCGGCCATCGTGGGAGAGTCAGGCCGGGCGGAGCCTTAGCAGCCGCAGCGAGCAGATGCCGTCTGCGTACCTTCCACCCCGCCCGCCCCTCTCCTTGTCCCCACAAATCTGTCATCAGATCAGCCACTTCTAACTCATATTTCGATCACACGACTCCCTCACTCGGAGCCTCTCCAAGGCTCCCCAATCCTGAATCCTGGTTTTCAAGGACCCATAGCATCCGACGCTACCTGCCTTTCCAACAGTCATCCCTCCACGAGCCTCTGCTCCTGGAGCTGCAATTGACCCAGAAACTCTGTCCTCCTGCCCTGGGGTCTCCTCTTGCCTTGGGATTTCTGTGGCACCCTCTCTGCCTGCGTGGTTCTCAGTCCGAGTGCATATTAGAACCCCCTGGGGGCTTTAGAAGAACACTGATGCCTCGGTCCCACTCCGAGGTTCTGACATAGGGTAGGTACAGCAGAGGGGGAGTTTTAAGAGCTCAGCTGGCGATCCTAATATGCAGCAGTGTCCTGAGAACATCTTTACGTCCTCAGTGATATCCCGCACCTCCAGCATTTACTGAACAGAATTATTGGAAATTGGAGGTGGAGGTGGTGAATAAGGTTATCGATCAGCACCGACCAATGAAAATATGCTTGGGTCTCCGGTGCCCGAGCAAATAGTATTGTTTCCATATGTAATCAATACAAAGATTATGAGATATTATACATTCTCTCTTTTTTCATATCAGCTCTTTGAAATCTGGTATGTATCTAACACGCTGACGGTACTCAGTTTGGACAAGCCACATTTCAAGTGCTCACTAGCCACATGTGGCTAGCGGCCGCCGCATTGGATGAGGTAGTTACGGACCAGTTGAGACCGAGGCATGCTGTTTCTGTGCCGAGCCGGCCTGGAGAGCATATGCACATAGTGCCGGCAGAAGGGAAGGTGGCTTCTGCAGCTGCGATGAGCGAGATCTAACACTCCACGACCCTCCCTTTCTAGTTAAATCACAGCATCTTCTTATCTTGCTTCACGGTCCTCCTCCTCCACCATCCCCAGCCCCTCTGGGCCCCACATCCAAAACAAATTTCCTCCCATCCTCAGCCTGCTATGGGCAGGCTTTCCCGCTCCCATCTGTGGACCTGCTGCCATCTCCTGTGCTGGTTGCTCTTTGGAGAGTTGGCTGCCAGTCCCCAAGGGAGGGAGGCTCGGGGGCAGGGTGGGCACCTGGCTGGGAGATCTGGGGGCAATCGGGAGAGATTTTGGAGCATGTTCTCTCTCCTTGCTCTCTCTTGCTTTCTTTCTGGGTCAGATGTTAATCCACCAAGCGTCCCCTTTCTCCACAGGTTTGGGGGCCCTCCCCAGCCTTTGAGAAGCCCCATAAGCTAAGCAGATCTCCAGGTGAGAGTCACCTGGCCCTTTGCCAACCTTCCCAGGGGCAAACCTTTGGTGGGGACATTTTGATGCCAAAATGTGCAGAGCTAGCAAGAACAGAACGATTATCAGGCCTTCCTGTCATCCCAGTTACTAACCACGTGACTCGGGCCCTTGAAGTCCCAGTGTGAGTTTCGACCCAGCTCTCTGCGACCACGAACTTGGTATTTCTGCAACTGCTTTCTCGCTCGCACGTACCATCACTGTGCTCTCGGTGACTGTCTTTTATTTCCAAAGGCAATTAATCTTTTTTCATGCATGTGGTCAGTGCCCAGTCTTTGTTGCTGTTTCGAATCTGTGAATCATTTGGGAGCATGTGTTACATTGGCTTTTATGTTCTAAATTTTTGCTGAAAACCGAGACAGCAAGAATGACTAATGAGAAATATATATATTTTTAAAGTGTTGTAATTAATTGTAGATGACCCAATTTCATGGTTCTGCAGCTCAGTCACAAAGATTTGTTGGGCGGCAGGCAACAGGGTATGCGATTGGTTCCTGGGGAGATGCTAAGGGACAGACAACATAGCCCCTGTTTAGTTGAGGAAATAAAACATATGTGCAGGTAGATAGAATGAAGGTGACAACATTGTATATGCTAAGTGGAAGTTCAGAGAAGTGCTACAGACCTAAATGCTACTGCGGGGGGCCATACGAGGAGGAGTGATCAGTTAAGGCTTCACAGAGGAGGTGGTTCTTGGGCCGAACAAAAAAGGGTAGGCTGGTCCTGGATACAGCGGCAGGGAGGCATCCGGTAATTCCGGCAGGAGGTCCTAAGGTTGAAAGCATGGCAAAGGGATGATTCTAGAATTCAAGAATATTAGGTTCTCTTTCCAGCTCTGCTGCTAACATCCTCTGATGACTTTGGTCAGTCACATAACTACTTCAAGACCCCTCCTACGACTGCCAGTACTTGTCACTGCCCTTCACCTGATCTACCGTTCAGGAAAGATCAGAGCTTAACCATTCATCTGTCATCCAGCCTTCCAAACATCTACCCACCCATCCATCCGTCTGTTCATAAATAGATACCCCCTTTCAGTCATACACCTGTTCAGCCGCCCATCTACCCATTCACCCACCCGCCGAGGCATACACTGGTCCAGTCATCCATCCACCGATGCATCTGCTCATCCAAACATCCATCCAATCATCCATTTATCTGTAAACTATTCCATTCACCCATCCTTCCATCCGTCCGTCTATCCATCTGTCTGTCTGTCCGTCCACCCATCCATTTATCTACCCATCCGTTTATCCATCTCTCTCATAAATCAGCTGTGCATTTGTTTCTTCATTCACTCCTTATTGTCTGAGGGCCTATTCTGTTACATACAGAAATGCAGAGCCAAAAAGCATGGTTTCTGCCATCCAAGCAAGTCAAGGAGGCCAACAATATATACACAAATATACGTACATGACACAGCTCCAAGGTTCAAGGCTGGGAGGATGTGGCACCACTAACTTGGCTAATACCCCTCCCTACTCCTCGCACGGCTCAAATCTCCCCTCTCACCTCAGTGGGGCCCAACCTTCTGTGTTTATCGGGTCCCCCAAGAAGCAGATGCCAAGATGGAGTTAGCCAGGTGAGAGATTTATTACAACGACAATGTGAGAAAATGAGGTCGGAGCAGGCAGAGGCTGGGGGAGGTGGCAGGCCACAGCGTGGCTCCGAGCCCGGTGGAGGAGAGAGGGCAGGCAGGCCGGCTGGGCGAGGGCATCTGAAACTACAGTGCCGCTCCGAGGACGCTCGGCAAGGCCGTGGGGGCATCCTGGGCCAGGCCGTCGGTCAGAGCAGCCTGTCTCCCAAGTAGGGCCTGTCTTACATCCGGCCGCCCTCTGAGCAGCGGGTGGACATCATCCTGGGGGCAGACAGGCTTCAGGGCCCATTCTTAGAGCATGTTCTCACAGCGCCATGCCCGCCCATCCTGTTTAATGCCACCACCTGCCCTCTCCTTCCCCTCGTCCCCAGGGCCCCTGATGCCTGTCACTCTGGCAATGCTTTGTCCCCCCATAGCCTCCATTTTCTTTTAACGTGTTATATACATCATTTATTTATTCTGTTGACAGTTTATTTTCTGCGCCGCCCCCTTCCCTTCCGTCCTGCTGAATGCAAGCTCCATTAAAGCAAGGATATTTTTCTACTTCGTTCACTGATGTATCCCCAAAGCCAATGGCAGTGCTTGCCACATAGTCGGTGTTCAATAAATATCGACTGAATTTAATTGAATTACCACAGTCTGGCAAGCCCTGTGACGTCCTAGGGGGCGTGGTTTCTAAAGCACCCGCCCCCTTTCCTCTGCGGAGCGCAGCTTCGTGGGGCTTCCCGGGACCCAAGCGCTGCGCACGTGGGTGGGCCGTGGGGGGACCGTGGGGGGACCGTGGGTGGGCCGGCTCACACAGGCAATCCTGAACTAGCGCGACCCTCACAGTAAGGACCTCGGAAGAGGAGAGTTTTTATGTTGCTACAATTGAAAGCGGTCTCTTCTCAACTGAATCGTATCATAGAAACTTAACTTTACCCTGGAAAATAAGTTTCCCCCAGGACAGCAGGCGAAGGTTGGTGCCTGTGCTCCCCGACAGACAGCGTGACCCTGGAAGCGGCACAAAGATGCTGTGTTCTCGGGGAAGGGAGCTGGAGCCTCTTTCTCTCGGCCTGAACGAGCTGCACAGTGCATGAACCCAGCGGATGAGGGTTTTCTCTCTCCCCGGACCCCACCGTACCCCTCCTGCTATCGCTTCCGCCAGTGTTGCTACTGACCTGCAGCCAGGCCCCCCAGGCCGCGTGTTGATTCCGATGCACCTCTGGGTCACTCCGTCCATGTTGCACCTGGCACTGTGCTCCCTGGCTGCCCAAACAGTTGGAAGGGGCTTTGAGCACCGTTTCCACACTTGGCTCTCTCTGTGGAAATTCTGGATGTTTCATCCCACTAAGCAGGCTGGCTGCCCGCCGGGCCTCCAGCACAGCGCCTTCTGCCCCGGAAGGAGGGCTTCCTGGGCCCACCCTTAGCCCGTGGAAGTGGGCACCCACACACCCCTCATCTAGGCTCCGAAGTCGAGTCTAAAGTTAAGAACCATCTGGAGAGCCCATGAGACCAGCCGCTGGAGGCCGTCCCAGTGAATCCGCCACCCCTGGCTTGTGAAAAACAGGGCCCAGGATCACCAAACAGATCTTCTAAAGCTTTGGACAGGATTCTGTTTATAAAAACGGGGGACTTTTTCCAACCTACGCTAAGACCTTCCAGAAACTGGCCTCCACCCTGTGCCCACGTCTCCCACCACCCTGCCCGAGAGCCTCCCCACAGGCCCTGTGTACACAGCACACGGGCAGGCACCCGATAAACAGCTGTCAGGTGCATGCATCCCTTCCAGCGGGGATGGATGTGTCCTACCTCCCGAAATCCCAATGCTCCTTCACAGTCCAGGGCCAGCCTCCATGTAAAGAGATCTCTCCCCTAGGAGCTGCTCCTTGCTCTTTACTCTGGAAGCAGATGTCCGAAGCCCTGGTCTGCCATCCAGCACATGCTTCTTCTCATTCATCATTTTTTAAATAATTAATTAAATAATTAATTAATTTTGTGGTGACATTGGTGAATGAAATCCAATAAGTTTCAGCTATACGCTTTAACAGTAAGGCATGTATATTTACACTGTGTTCGCCTCTCATAGTTAGATTTCTTTCTGTCACCACATATTTGACCCCCTTTACCCTGTCTACCTCCCCCCTCTGCCCTCCCCCCACCCTCTGGTAACCACTGATTTATTATTGTTCATCATTCATCGTTTTTAACTCACATGTATTCAGCTATCGTTACCAGAGCGACAAAGCGGAAATTCTCCTAGTCCCTGCCCGCAGTGAAGTCTCCACCACACAATGAGAGTGATGGTGAATTTTTTGTCAGCTTGGCTGGGCCACAGTGCCCAGATATGTGGTTAAACATTATTTTGGATGTTTCAATGAGAACTTTTTTCTTTTTTTGATAAGATTTATATTTAAATTGGGGGTCTTGGGATAAAGCACATTGTCCTCCATGATGTGGTGTGGGCCTCACCCAATCAGTTGAAGGCTTGAATAGACTGCCCTCCCCAGGGCAGGGAGAGTTCTGCCAGCAGACTTGAACCTCAGACTTGAAAGGCAACATTGGTTTTTCCCTAGGTCTCATGCCTGAGGGTCCACTCTGCAGATTTTAGACAGCCTGTCTCCATAACTATGTGAGCCAACTCCTTAGAATAAATCTCTATATATCGAGACACATCTTATCGGTTCTCTGGAGAACCCTGACTGATATGGTGAAGGAGCCAGGTCAGTCCGATGTGAAAAGTGAGGGAAATACAAAGTGCCTTTAGAGCGCGGTGGGGTCAGGGATGGCTTCACACAGGAGGGACCCCGAGCCGAGTCCAGAAGGGCAGCTGCCGTCTTGCTGGGGTATGAGCAGCTTCCAAGAGGAGGGTTTCTTTGCTTCCCCAAGGGCTCTGCGTGGAGCCCCGTAATGCCGGGTGCACAGAGTCCTATTTACTAACAGTTTACAGCTTCTGTGCCCAAGTCATTTCGTCCACGTCGGTTCCTACCTTGCTCTAGACATATGAGGAAGGCAGCCAGCCTACCTGTCATCATCATTTGAATTTACTAAGTGAGGTTTCTCCTTCCTGTGGCAAAGAGAGTGAGAAGGGGTTTCGCAAGCTCTCGTGAGCACCCTCAGCAGGAGGTCAAGGAACCCTGAAAGAGAACGCATCCGGAAATGTCATTCTTCTCTCCTTCCCAGGAATCGGGGTCCCCTCCTCAAGGCCGCTCTGTCTCTCCGTGACCCTCGTCGGGTCTGAAAAAATGGACTCAAGTGAGACCACGACGTCAAGATCCTTTGCTGATCTGGTTCCCGTCTTTTCCAAGATTCAAATCTTCAGCCTTTTCTTTACTTCTTTTATCCCCTCCATCCTTCCAAATAATATCTTAATTCAATCAGATCTGATTCCTGTTGCCCGTAATCAAAGACTCTCATCAGCTTTTCCTTGTGAACAGGGACGTGGGGGTGGTGAGTGGGACGAGGGCAGATGGAGGGAGAACCTCACGTGTATTGAATATCCCATCAGTCCAGGCGGTGTGCCAAGACTTGGATTTCATAGATTCGAACAAGCATGCGCCCCCAACACATGCATGTTCTAACATTAAGAAAAGATCAGCGTGGCTTTATCCTGGCTGTCGGCCGCAGAGCCGGCCGTGGATGCTACGACCTGTGCGTGAACGTCAGCGCTTGCAGCGTCAGCGGCGTAGACAGAAGTCCCAGGGATAAGGAGGAGCATTCTTTTGAGAAAAAGCCACTTACTACCAGAGTGAGGATTTTAAGACATGCTATGGCTCCCGAAGGACAGTATCGTATAAGAAAACAGTAAAGACAACTCTTGGATAGAAATCATTGAGAAGAACAGGGTTCCAAATGAGAAGAGGGTTTAGGAATATTTCGGTCAATTTAATTCGCTTCTATTTCCCATTTTTATATAAAAAGTAACTCTGTATAAATAAGTTTAGACAGGTTCTCTTAATAAGTACTAAATATTCTAAACCAGGAATTGGCAACATTTTTCTGGAAAGGGCCAGATAGTAAATATTTTAGGCTGTGTGGGTCAGATGGTCTGGTCTTTGTCTCAAACGAGTCACCTCTGTGGCTGTAAGGCCATCTATAAATGACAGTGTATGTCTTCCTATATATGCATAAATATCCTATAATATTTATGGATTGAAAATTTGAATTTTCATATAATATGCCACAAAATTTTATTTTATTGTCTTTTGGGAAACTATTTATAGGTATAAAAGCCATCATTAGCTCCTGGGCCATATAAAAATAAATGGCAGGTCAATAGTTTGTCAACCCCTATTGATAAGTGGTAAGAAAGCATTGTGTGTCATGGTCTAATTGATAACGTTTTTCTTTTTTCCCCCTTAATTCACTAAATGGTTCAATAATGATGTACCATAGAGTTAACCTGGGATGGGTCTCATGACTCTAATCGCCTTTCAGTTGAATCCACTTCATTTACCCAGAGATTGTAGGGACGTGTCTGGATTCTGGGTGGCTACAGCATGACTGGCCAGGAGGATCACTACTCTGCCCGGAGCTGTGATGGACACATATTCTGGAGGGCTAGAATGTCAATAAGATTCATCAGGCTCACTATCCTATCCACGGCTTAATATTAAGAAACATTTTTTTCTCCCAAAATTAGGGCACTCTAATAGGAAACATTTTTATGCAGAGAGAAAAATGCAGATCCAAAGAATGGAATTAAGCGTAAGCTATAATGTGTACCGCTGGCCTTGGCCGCCTCCCCGGTCTGTTCACACACTTGCTGTTTCTGTACCGCAGGCGGGAATTTGGCTGCCCACCCAGGTCCCCCCGAGGCCTTGGAGGAGCAGAGGTGTGGAGCGAACGAGCCCCGTAGTCAATGGAGCGGGGGCTGGCACGGCCTGGTGGCCGCAGAGCCACAGAAAGAATTAACAAGTGTTCTGCTTCGTTTTTCCAGGCGCCGTGCTGTGGACGGGCCTCCTGGACCAGCCTGCAAACGGGCTTCCAAAATCAATAGGCTGCAGAAATCTATCTGGCCCGTGAAATCTTCCTTGGTCTCCTTCACATTCACCAGTGCCTCTCCCTCTCTCCGCGGCGTTCACACTTCCCTCCACCTCGGTGGGCACGAGACAGGCCCCAGGGCTTGGTGGGTCAGTGCACAGCCGCGAGCACAGGGCTCATGAAAGGGTGCCCGGCGTCAGTGGCAAGAAAGACTGAAGTGACGCCTCTGGCAGGGCATCGTTGCAAACGTGCCTGTGGCTGCCTGAACGGGGACCCCGCCTTCTCCCATTCGGTGCGGCCCTGCAGCGTCGACCCCCAGCTTCTAATTACCCGTTGGGTCTTGCTCCATAATATGAGTAGCTCCCATTTATTGAGTAACTGCTGTGTGCCGGGCATGGTTCTCCGAACTTTAGAACCACTCATTCCTCTCCTTTTTTTCTCATACCAGCCTTTAAAGTAGTCTCCCTGTTTCACGAATGAGGAAACTGAGGGTCAGAGAGGTAATTCGCATGTCCAAGTGCAAACGTGGCTTCGCGCCCTAGCTGGGATTCCAATTCAGTTCCGTCTTCTCTGGAAGTTGGTGCTGACGTCACTTGACAGAAGCGGAGAGTGTGAGGGGCCAATCAGAGCCACCGTGGTGAGCAAGAAACATGGCTTCCATCCTGTTCCTGAGGTCTTTTCTCGTGTCCGTGTTATCCGTCGCTGGACTGGAGGCTGGCAGCTGTCTGTACCTCCACGTGGCACACGGAAGCAGGGGCTGGTAAATCTCTCATCTCCTGGACTAGAGTTTGAGTAAATTGAAGAAGGGGGCAAGCCAGTGTTTTTTGCAACTGCCCCGCCCCAAACACCAGGTATTTCAGGTCACCAGGTGAGAGCGTGCCTCAGTTTACCATAACTGCGGAGTGGCTGTGATGTCATCCCACCCATAATCCTTGAAGGCTGCTTGATGTCCATGCCGCATCCGTGCGTGCAAAGCAGGCTCGGAGTTCGGTGGACACTTAGGACTGAAGAGCATTTTTCTTATGTAATCAGAATGTCGGTTTTTTTTTTTTCCGAAAGTTCTCTTTTTTTAATTTTTGTGTTTTTATTTTTTAAATTATACTTGGCATACAATATTAAATTCGTTTCAGGTGATTCAGAATGTAGTTTTGAACTTACAGGTTCTCTTGAAGGTGTTCCAATTCTTCGGGTTGTATTTTGCCATAAAAACAGCAGAGGTTGTTGAGAGCCAGCCACACGTTTCCAATCTGGCAGGCAATTAGAAATACCCACGCCGAGAGAGCAAAGCACATTGCAGTATTTATGGGACACCGAGATGCATTGTGATTAAATACTGCTGCACAGGACCGATCGCCAGAACTGTGTGCTGTGGCGGAGAGAGGAAACAGAACCAGCAGTTCCAGAAACATGGAGAACTGTCCATCCTGCTCCAACAGGAAACCGCAGACGTGGGGGCCATGGCTGTGTGAGGAAACACCCCCATTTTGCCTTACCAGCGTGACCTGAAAACTAGTTAAGCGTTTCCAACCAAGCTGTACATTGCTTTTGCATCCATCTGTGTGACTAATGAGCCCCAGTCATGAGCTTTCTGATTAAAATGGCTCTGGATTGTCCTTAAAAGAATTTCAGAACTTCACAGATACTTTAAAACGTCACATTTCATAATAACTCAATTAGTAGTTTTTAAGTAACTGTTCAAGTTGGGAGACGACCAAGCAAAGATTTTCAAAGCGAGGGCTCCAGCTGTTGGCAGATCCAAAGACGCTCACAGATTAATTGCGGATCAACATCTGAGCTGCATCGAGACTAACCCCGGACCGCCTTCTGTGTGCACTGCACACTCCTGAGCATCGTGGGCCGAGACCTGAGGGACTGACCACTTGGAGGGAGAATGGGAGGAAAGTCACCAGCAACGTGGGCGGGATGTGCCAAACACCAAACAAGAGGACCAAATTAGCGCAGGGTTTCAGAAGAATGAGGACTAGCCAGGAAATCTGTGTGGAAGAGATGGGGTTTTATCTGGGCCCTGGTGTGGGAGTTGGAAGACTTGGGGGGGGTTAGGATGAGAGTGGAGTGGGAGACGGTGGCGCAAGGGTACTAAGCAGACGGACTTAGCTGGTGCCAAGCATGTGACCTGAGGGACAGCAGGATGGGGATGGACCTGGAGGGGGATGGAGCACCCAGGTGGTGCGGGATTTAAAGCCAGGTGACAGGATTTGGGCTTTTACCCTGGGTGTGGTTGGGAGCAGAGGCCCCGGGGCCCACCCCACTTCTTCCTCTCCCTGGCTACTCCATCTTGGCACCGCTATCTACCCAGTCGCTAAGGCCCCACGCCAGGGAGTTGCCTGGATTCTGCTTTTTCAGCCCTCCCCACTGTCCACTCCCTGCAGCCCATCAAAAGTCCTGTCATTTCAACGTTCAAAACATATTCCAAATCCGACCACTTTTCATTCCCTCTCTAACTCCCGTGCTGGTCCCAGGCGCCCTTGTTTCCGGCTGGGTGAGAACGATAGCTTTTTCACTGGTCCCATTTCCGTCTCCCCGTGGCAGCGAAGCGGTCCTTTCGGCCATAAATTAGACTGGGAGCATCTCTGCTTTCCACTGTCACGGCTCCAGCGGCCCCCGTGGCTCCGCCCCCAGCTTGCAGAGTCCTGCAGGACTGGCCCAGCCAACCACCCTTCTCCATCCTCATCCAGCCACAGAGCCCCATGTCCCTTCGGGCCCACCTCAGGGCCTTGGCATGTCCCATTGCCTCTGCCCAGACCACTCATGCCCCAGCTCTCTGCACCGCTCACGTTGTGACATTCAGGTCTGTCCAGATACCCCACCCTCTGTGAGCCTTTCCTGACCACGTCACTGGGACAGCCCCTCTTCCGACCCTTTGTCCTGTATGTTCGCTTCACGGTCGTTGTCCCGATGTGCGGTTATACCACGTATTCCTTTGTGCGAGTGTTTATTCTGTCTCGCCCCATGGAGCACAGCTCTGTGGGGCAGGGAACCGTCTGGTCCTGTTCATTGTCGGAGACCCAGATCCTAGAGGCGGGCTGGCCAGGGACGTGGGGCCTCCTCGCCCTCCGGGAAAGTGTGCAAAATAAAATACATCAGATTACAAAGGAAACCAAATATACTGAAATATAATGGAAATGGTTGTCAAAATACTAAAAAGGCAGTCTAACAATGTTTCTGCTCCTTTTAATACATTAAATAATGAAACTTTATATGGGTATAATAACTACTGTATTAAGTACATTTAAAGGTACTGATGAGGGTAAATGTTATTTTGCAATGTCTGCAACAATTATGATACGATATGAAAATACCAGAGATTTCTATTGGTGACGGAAGTCACAGGTACCGGTAATACCGCTGTGGTTTGGGGCCTGTGGTCATCACTGATGGAAACGCTGAATTCGAGGTAAGAATAAAGGTGTCATTTTCTTCCAGGTGAGTTCCCAGACTTCCCGAATTCACGGACCAGGGTGAAGACACTATGTAGTAGGTGCTCAATAATCATTTGGTGGAGAAACGAATGATTGAGGGGACAGAGGTTTTAGAGCAGATGCGGCATGATAGCTAACTACAGTGCACATCAAAAGAGTCTTCTCCTTTGCAAAGCAGGCTCTGCGCCAGGTGCCAGCAGTAATGAGATGGGAAGGACACAGCCCTGCCGGGGGGAGGCTCTGGCGCACAGCTGGATGAAACAGTCACGTGTAAGCAGGTGATTTCAATGCAGTATGGCAAATCCGAAGGCTGTACCAGGAGGCTGGGCTCACACTGAGGCCGCAGAGCAAGCACCTGCAGGAGAATCCCTTGAACTGAATGCTGGAGAGAAATTACACTTGTCCAACAAAGGAGGGGCTGGAAGTGTGTCCTAGACCCAGGGCACAGCATGAGTGGAGCTCTGAGTTTCAGAGCGGGGAGGGGAGGGCAAAGTGCAGTAGGAGAAGAAGTGGGGGATCCCTTCCTTCCTTCCGTTGACATTTATCGAATGCCTCCTAAGTTTCAGGCCTTGTTCCAAGGACTGAGATTCTCTATTTCCAAGGAGCTTGCATTTCAGTAGACGACAGACAACAAATAAGCGTATGCTGTAGTGTCCAGCAGTGATGAGTTCTGAGGAACGTGGAACAGAAGGTAAGGCTGAGGTGTCCCATAGGGCTGTGGTGTGGGGGACTCTGCAGGCTACGCTCAGGAGCCTTGGGGAGGTGATGGGAGCTGCCGATGATGTAGGGAGATGTTGTTATGACTGAACTATGTCTCCCCAAAGTGCCTATGTTGAAGCTCTAACCCTTTATATGACTGTATTTGAGACAGGGCCTTTAAAAAGGTAATTAAGGTTATAAGAACTCATGGCGGGTCGGGATTGCCAATAGGATTGGTGTCCCTATAAGAAGAGGAAGAGACACCGGAATGTGCTCACGTGGGGGACACAGGGTGAAGGCGCCATCTTGCAAGCCAAGGAGAGAGGCCTCAGGAGAAAGCACACCTGCGCACACCTTGATCTTGGACATCCAGCCTCCAGAGCTGTGAGAGGAGAAATTTCTGTTGTTTAAGGCCCCACCCCGGCCCGCCCTGCCGTGGTACTTGTTATGGTGGCCCAGGCTGGCTGGTCCATGTGTCGCTGTTAGTGAGACCGTGTTGGCTGCCGGTGGAGAAAAGCCTGGGGCAGAACAACCTGGAGAGAGGGAAGGCAAGAGGAGCACAGGTGCATGGTTGGAGGTCATGGGAGAGTCCTGACGGGGGCGAGGAGGTACCGGGGTGGGGGAGGGGATGGAGAGGAGGAAGCCGCGGGGGAGGGGTAGTGGGCAGGGCTGGGAAACGGGACAGTCCGTGAGGTAAGGAGGTGGCTGGCAGGTGCGGTTTCAGAGGGGATGACAACTCGTAGGTGAGCACTGGGTCACTGAGGCTTCTTTCCATCCCCACATTTCCATGCAGACCAGGAAGTGGGGGAAGGGAGGTCATTGTCCTGAGACTTCCTCTCTCTGGCTGGGGGCAGGGGGAGTGCGTCGTGCGGGCCTATTGTTCCCACACAAAGGGGCAGTGATAAGTAGGTTGTTTGCAGCTTCTGGTGCCAGTGGGAGAGGCTGCCTCCTTGCCCCAGGCCCTGCCGCATGGGGTACCAGACGATGCGAGGCCTCGGCTCCCCAACGGGCTGGGGCTTGTACCTGAATCACAAAAGAGGCATTGATGGGCCGTGGGCAGGCCGAGGAGGTCAAGGACCAAGCCGGACAGCACTGGGCTGGCACAGGCTGCTCCTGGGCCCCTGAGCGGCACCCCCACTTCTCTGTAGTTCAGTCCTGCCCCCCTTTCTTTCCCTCCCTTCCCTCCTTCACGTCTCCCTCCTCCCCCCGACCCTTAAGCTTTCTCCCGCTTCCCTTCCACTCTTGTCATCTGCAACTTTCCGGCCTGTACAGCGGGCACCCACTGCTCCCCATCCTCCCTTCCGGCCCAGGGCCCTGAGCCCTCCTGTTCTCCTCTCTGGATACCCCTACTCCAGCACCCCGCACCCCTTGTCTTCAGATCAGCCCTGGCCTATTCTGCTTCCCGCCTCCGCTCCCCTCCCCTCATCAAAACTTACCTGTCCTGAGTCCCAGCGCCCTCACGGCCCTGCGGAGTGGATGGATGGCTTGGTGCTTGGGCCAAAGATCTGTTTACCACACTAGTTATCTGGCCGATCTGATCTCATTTGGGCCGAGGCATCTACTGGAGTCCCTGACTTAATGTGTTCTCTGTCTCTCAGGTCACGGGGGCCTGATCAGGGCTCCTCCTTGCCTTGAATCTACAGCTTCAGGTCTGGGGGGAGACGTGCCACAGCTCTGGGTGTGCCCCGCTTCCTCCTCAGGCCGAGCACCTCCACTCTCCTAGGGACCCAGCAGGTGCTCTGCCTCCGTGAGCCCATGGCCAGGGATGGACATGACCTGGCCCCGGCTGCCTGTTCTCTGCTCCCGCTCTTTGTGCTCCTGGTGTACACCTGCGTCTCACCTACCACCACCTCCCGCTTTCTCAGGTCGACCATTTGTCTGATAAACTAGTTCACACCAAGGCTACAGCTCCAGTTTCCTGGAGCCTCTGCATTTTTCAATGACAGTCCGAGGGATCAATCTGGTCTCAAAAGAGTGGCATTTTGGCGAGATGGGCAGGCGGATCGGGTGGCCTTCTTGCTCAGATGAGGCTATATGCATGTTCACATAATCACCCTGTGTCGCCCACAGGGGGACCTGTCTTCTTTAATTAGCACATAGAGGTCACTCCTGCATGTCGGCCAGATGACGGTGTGCGTGGGAGAGGGCAGCGAATGATGAAGCTCCCCGTTGGCACCTGCACACTTTGCTTTTCCCTGCGCTTGGAAGGGCCATTCCGTGAGGTGAGAGCGTTTTCTCCACTGTGTTCTATTTCTGCGGCACCTCCAGGAGCGCTCAGCCCAGAACTGGCACCCCAAACACTTTTTGAATAAGTGGGTGTGTCACAGTCCCATAGCCTGGCAAGGCCATTCACTTCAGGAGGCTGGGGGATGGGTTCAATGGCTTCTTGGGGTCCCCTGCAGTGCTGGGGACCGACCTCTCGTGGACTTTCTTCCACAGTCATTATGGCAAATCTGCTCTCACACATAGTGCCGGCGGCTTTCCCGGTCCCCGTTGCATCTGCTCCTCACAATCACCTGTAAAGGACCCCATTCTATAGAGGGGGAAACTGAGGCTTAAGGACATTAAATGTCCTGCTCAAGGTTATACGAACAATAAGTGAGCCGAGAAGCCGAGCCTGTGGCCTGGCCGCCCTTCCTGCCCTGCGGTAAGTTTTCGGTCATGAATACTATGATAATAGTTACGATCATTAACATTGTAATTTAGAGCTTTGGAAAAAGCAGTACAAAAATGTAGCCGGCTTGTCTGTCTGCAGGGTGAATTTTCCTGTTTCCTTGCGTGGCTTTGAACTGGGAACCGTGGGCCTGTCTTGCGTGGAACTAAGGATTGCCACCTGAGGTTACCTGGCCATGAGACACAGCGTTCCCTGCCTCCTTGTCAGGCCCAGACGCAAAGAGGGGCTGGGCTGTGCACCCAGGTGCAGTCCGTATTTAAGAGGTTTCAAAGCAGAGCCAGCACTTCCTGCGCAGTCCCCTCCCCACTTCCTGTTCCCAGTGACTTTGGGGAAAGAGCCAGCTTCTGCACCTCGGATGGTTTGGTTGAAATGCAACAAGCTTCATAAGCTAGTGTTTCTTGAACTTTAATAGGCTTGCAAATCACCTGCCAACATCAAGATGTAGAGGCTGATAAGTCAGATCTGGGCGGAGCCTGAAACTGGGCTTCTGACAAGCTGCCAGGTGAGGCGGGGCTGCCTGCGGGTAGCCAGGCCCTGGGTGCTTTGTGCCCTCGCCCTCGCCTGGGCTGTGCGTGTGCTGGCTCAGCCTACACGGGAGCTTCTAGAAAATCCCTGACAGGACTTCTCCACCATTCTTTTGGTATAAAAGCCATGATCCTGGATGATATGAGGAGAGGGAGTCCTGGCAGCTGCCACCAGCCTGGCTGACGAGAGGAGCCGTGGCCTTGCCGTGCTCATGGCCTGTGACCTGGAGCAGAAGGCGCCTTCGTCATCTGTTAAATCTGCTGGTCTGAGCCTGAGGCCGCCTCTCTTGCCCCATGGGCACAACCAGGCTGCCGGTGGCACTCAGCCCATTGGTGTCTTGGTCAATTTTGAGGGGGTGGCGGGCAGAGGGTGGGAGTTTGGGTCTTCTTGCTTTGCCTTAGGCTCCGCTCAGTCATCTGTCAACTTTTAGTGTGACTTTGGGTGTCACATTACTGCCACATGGGTTGCGCCATGCTGCAGGGGACAGGGCGGGGGCTAATTCCCCTCCTGGGGCCACCTGGACCAGAACCTGCACCATCTGGTCCCCAGCTGGTGCTCCAGTGTCTCCCGGAGGATGGGGACGTTGCTGAGACTATATGGGGTACACTAAGCATCTGGACTATTCCAAAAACAGAAGAGAATATGCACCCTAATCCCAAGAGAATGCGGGGAATGAGCGGCCAGCTTCCTACTGCCCAAGCCATGCTGGTGCTCTGCTCTCTGTCCCCCCAGCCCCGTGCCCTCGGCAGCCGCCAGGTCTTGGGCCCTAGTGTCTCCCAGTAATTGATGGGGCAACAGCATCCTCTAGGAAGTGTGGTGGAGAGCCAGAAATCATATTTTGTTCTTCCCCTTTTCTTCGAGGGGAACAGGACTGTTTCTGGAAAAGGAATCAAGACGAGACACACCTCGTAGGATGAGATGAGACAGGGTCTCACCTGGAGACTTTAAAGTGTGTGCACGGAGCAAGCAGTCAGTGGTGGAAGCAACCGGTTCGAAGCATCCTTAAAAGCTCCTGTTCTTTGAACTCAGGGCAGAGAGCTGAGCGGGCGCCCGGGCAGTTGGCAGTGTGCAAGGATTCGTGGAGACGGCCGAGCGGAGGTGCCGGGACGTGATGCTGGCCCCACAGGTGCCTCCTTGGTTAGTGGGAAATAGAGAAGGAGGCACCAGAGTGAAGGCCAGTGGGGACGAAAGGAGGGGTTTCTTCTGAGAGCAAGAGGTCAGATGGGCAGAGGTTGCGGGGTGGGAGGACTCGCCTCTGGGAAGGAGGTAGCTGTCATCAAGAATCTCCCCTGGAGTGAGTGCTTTGTGGGCGCTAACTCAGTTACTCCGCGAAGGAGCAGCCAAGGGAGATGTTTTTATGCCCGTTTTACAGGTGCAAAAGCTGAGGCTCCTTTAAGGATGCAGTCATTTAAAGCCCCAGGCATGTCAGCAGTAAGCAGTCTGCATTTTACCAAGCCTTCCAGGCGATTCCGTGGCTCGAGCCATGCGTCCAGGGTTGTGTGGCGGTGGCCTCTTTTTCAGAAAGGACATTTCAGCTCTAAAAACTGAGACGTAGCATCTGTGAAAGCTCAATAGGAAAAATCATTAGCACGAGACGACCTTCTAGAAGCATTCTGTGGATTCTTCAGGCAACTAATTTCTGGGCATAGACTAAGGGACGGAAGAGGTTTGCAACTGCATAGAATCGACGTGTTTATACAAAGCTTATTCTCTTGTGGACGAAGATTCAAGCCCCCTGCCTTTTCAAGCAGAATCAGGGCAAGGTGACAGTTTGTATATTTGCCGATGTTCGGGTAAGGTAAGACCTTTGTCTTTAAAAGATTTTATTGACTGCGGGCTTTCAGAGATGCGTTGTCTTGACCTGTGGCTCTGTCGAACCTGAGCTAGTACCTCACTCCTGAACTGATGGTGAAAGGTTTGTTGAGTGTTTACTATGTGCCTGATATTTTTGAATGTGCTTTACAAGTCTTGCCTCCTGAATCCCCCCAGTGAGCCCATGAAACAGGTACTGTTATTATTCTTAGTTACAGATGGGGTCATGGAGGCCCAGAGAGGTTCGGTAACTTTCCCTCGATCAGTAACTTTCCCTAGAAGTGTCGTTGCCAAGCCAGGAGCCCAGGTAGGTTTGTTTTCTTTTTTAAACATTTTACTTTGCACATGTCAAACATATACAGAAGTAGAGAAAGTAGCCTAATGAACCTCCACGTGTCCGTCACTCACTCTGAAGAACGATCAACATTCTGCCGTCTCGTTTGATCTCTTTCTTAGCTTTCACAGCACGTGTGGTGGTGTTTGCTGGAATGGTTTAATCCTGAGTATCATATCATTTTGCCCGTAAATACCTTATTAAGTGTATGTAACAGGTAAGGACTTTTCCTCTTTTATATGACCATATACTGTTCTCACACCCCAAAAATGATTCCTGTGTATCATCTAATACTTGGTCTGTGTTCAGTTTTCCCCAATCGCCCCAAACTGTCTTTTTGCAGCTGGTATGTTCGAATCAGGGTGCAACCCCCCAACACTGCATTCGGTTCATGTTCTTTAGTCTGTTCTGATCTGTAACAGTTTCCCACTTAAATTCCCCATTCCATTTACTTATAAAATATTCTGGATTTTGTTCTTTACTGCTGTTTTGCTGCTGTCATTTAACGTGTTTTACTGTCTCTTATATTTCCTTGAAGCTGGGACTTAGAACTAGAGGTGGAATTTCATTCGGGTTTAATTTTCTGGAAAGACTCTTTCGCGGGTGCCACTCCCCCGCTCTGTCATGCAGGCTATCTAGTGACTCAGTTTTAATGATGTGAAGATCGTCCCACGGGTTCAGGTGGTGTCAGCCTGGTCAGTTGATGACACAGCTCCACGTCAGTCTTTCATCTGCCTTAGCAGCCGTCAGTCACCAGCGAGTGCCATCAAGGTCTGTTATGTCATATAGGATAGCAAAATGGTGATTTTCTAACCCGACCGTTTCGGTCTGTATGCATTAGCGAACTTCCCGCTCCAAGAGTCTGCTCCCATTGACTATTTGCTAACATAAGCCGTGTGACTTAAGAGTTTGTGCCCCGAATCTGTGATTCTCAATTTTTCATGTGCACAGAAATCACCTGAGGGTCTTGTTAGAATGCAGATTCTGACTCCGTAGGTCTGGGGGGGACCTGAGGGTCTGCATTTTTACTAAGTCCTCAAGCGATAGGGATGCTGCTCGTCCGAGGACCACACTTTGAGTAGCGAGGTCCGTCGATCACCTATTTTGCTTCTCAATTACATTTTCCTGACTGGTTCTTTCTTCTACAGAATTTTTGGCTTATCTGTGCATCGACAAGCTACTCCGATGCTAAACTATGGTTCTGCATTTACCCTTACAGAGGCAAGGTTAGTGGTTTTGAAACTTAAGTCTCCCTTCCAAGTCACCTTCCTGCTGTAAACTAAACTCCGGAGTGTGTTATTCAGACTACTAAATGTTATCATAGCTTAGGATTTTCTGAGAAAAATGGACCCATCACATAATGTCATACTGAAGGTGTAATTTTTATTGGGTTTGTGTGTGTGTCTCGCATTTCATTAAAAGTCCAATGTTTTCCTAAGAGAATATGATGACTTGGTGCTGTGCTAGGAGCAGACACATCGTCTTCCGGTGTGACGTTTGTAGAAACAGCTGAGGACTCTGCCTGTCTCGTGTCTAGTCCCCCTTCTTTTGTCAACAGAAACTTGGTGTCGCTTTGGAGAACTATCTGCCTGAGGTGTTCTGCTCTTGCTCAGTCAAGGGCCGGGCCAAGCAGACCCTCTCCCTTCATGAATTTAAGTCTTGAATAGAACATCAGGATGAAAACGGTTGGAGCTCAATTATTTTAACAGCAGTGCCGAGAAGGAACTGTCCTCTGTGTCTTCCCTCTCAGTTTCCTAGAAATGCCTTGGTCCCCTCTTTTCTAGAGTTGAATACTCTTTCTTTGAAAATGTGGGGTAGCCCATAATTCCCCACGAATTCTTTTCTGCTTAATTTAGCCAGAATCGTGCTCTGTTGCCGATGACCGAGAAACCCTAACTGAGCCTCCATCACAGTCTAAAAATGGTGGGACACGCCAGTTGGTGCCGTGGCGGGGAGGAGAGTGGGCAGGCTGACAGGCGAGCGCTGTAGGGCTTTTGTTGTTTGACTTAGCGATGACAGCAGCACTGATCACTGCCATCGTGGCGACGCATCAGACGACCCTGAAAGCAGTAGTGAAATGAGGAGTCGGGGCAATGAGAAACCCCCTCGGAATGACATTTCTTTCTCTTGACCTCCATGGGATTTGGTGTTATAAAGTCCACTTTTGCCCACTAGTCAGAGGGGCGTGTGCTTTACAGGCGAATTTCAGGTGTTTGAGGCCAGAGCAAGAAACTGCCAGCATCCGAGATCGGGTCCTGTCATAGGATCCTCGCTTCTCTGCCTCCCACAGCAACTTCATCAACACCTGGAGCTGCAGCCATTGTGATCCCAGTGACACCCCGAATCATCAGAAAAGCCATGTTCTCTATATTCTGCTGAAGACGGTAGAGGGTGATTTCCAGCTGGAGAAGATAGATGGATACACATCCTCCCTAATTCCTAATGAAGTAAATTAGTAAACAAACAAATGTAAAAAGCAAGACAGCTGCACATAAATACAAATAATAACCAAATGAGGAATCACCTTTGTGTCTAGAAGAGTCGTGACCTTGTAAAGAACCAGAAAGTTCTGACGCAATGCTGCTCTCGAGTGCAAACCTATCTTCCCAAGAAGAGAAAGGGGGGTTGATGAAAAAATTAGCGTTTTTACTAATACTCTTCATTTTAGAGAGAAACAGAATCTCTAGAAGAGAAGGACAGAGTAGGCAGCCATGCGAAAAGATCCCTTGAGCTTGGAAGGCCCTAAATGTCACCTTGAAACCTTAGGGCAGAGGAGGAGTTGCCAAGGCCTGCCATCGTGGAGGGAGCCAAAAACCACAGAAGTGCGATACAGCCTTGGCTGGATGGAACAGACCTTGGTTTCTGACGTTCGGTGGCACCCCAAAAGGGAGAGCAGAGTCCAGACTCCCAGGAGAAGTCCGCTGGCCATGCTCCTCACCCCATCACCTTCCCTGTCCCCATCTCTGTGTCCCCAGACTGTAGACAAGTGGAGAGCTGAGTAAAATCCACCGCCACACTGTAGCCCGCAAGACAGTGAGCCCCAGATAATGTGGAAAGGCGGGGCGGGGGAGGTCGAGGAAAATTCCCTCACTCTGTAGAGTAAATAGATGTGTGCAGAGCTGTACTCAATAAACTTGAATAAGATAAAGGCCTGGTATGGCAACCATACAAACACACGACAGCAAGCAACAACAGCAGACTAAAGAAAGGGGCCATAAAAATGAATGAATGAATGAATGAATGAATGAATGGCCTGTGCTGGATGGAAACATACTCCAGGAACTACCTATGAACGTTTTTGGATGAGAGAAGAACTTAATAAGACTGAGTTTGGTAAAACAAGACCTCCAAAGTGAAATGACGTGATATTATAGAATAAGGTTTTAAAAGATTTCAGAGCAAAAGAAACACACTGAGTTCAAAAAATAATATTGAAGATGATACATCAGGAGACATCATTAAGACATCACTGAAAAATCAAATTATTGACAAAAAAGAATTGATGAAATGATTCTGGGAAATACACAGGGAAAAGGCAAAGATTAGGTTAGAGTTGATGATAGCAAGAGAGGATAAAGATGATCCAGGATAACGATAACTGACATCTCTGAATAAGGGACCCGAAAAATGAAACGGGGGACAATAGCTCAGAGATAAATCATCGGAAATAAAGTAGGAACCTTTAGATCAAAAGGGCATCGGGAAAAAAAATGATACGTGCGTACTGGCGTTAAGCTGTATCCTGGATAAGATATTGAACTTGGAGGATAAACAAAGACTTCTCAGACATTCAGGCAGAAGAAGCCCACAAGGGGAAAAAGTCAGGTGAAGCAGACTCATTAAGAGAAGACAATGGGGCAATGTCTAGAATGTTCCGAAGGAAAAAAAGCAATATCCAAAAATATCAAACCTGCGTGAGCTGTCATTTAAGCAAAAGGGGAGCAGGCAGATCCTGGAGCAGGAAAGGGCTCAGGGTCCCCGGCAGCCACATGCTCTTCGGGGAAGGAGCCCAGCCAGTTAAGAAGGTGAATTCAAATGAAAAACTTGGGACTCTAACAAAAAGCGGGAAGTGGCAAGACATGAGTTCACGTTTCCAATTTCTTTTAAGATGAAAAAAATCAAAATTAAAACAAAAATTTGAAAAAAAGCTTAATAGCTAATCATCATGTTTTAAAACTGCATACGAATCTATAAGAACTAATGTTTCTTTGGGGAAGTCAGTGAACAACAAACATTTATTCGAAGTTAAGAAATTCCTTCAGCTTTTTCACCTGCCATAAAATTCAAATAAAATTAAATTCTTTTTGTTTTAAAACGACATTATGACACCATTCAGTTCATTTATTCAACAAATATTTATTTTGAGCCCCTGTATGCCGGGCAGTATTGTAGGCTCTGAGGAAACTGAACAAAGATCAGTTATATATGCATAGTTATATATTTCTGACATTCGTATTATAACATCAACATACGTTAATATAATTATATAATATATATAGATTACATTTATATTATGTAATCTATGTTTTTTAAAATGCTGTAAAATTATTTCTACTCATCCTTCTATGCTTAGGGAAATTCAGAATGACATTCACCAAATATTAACACTGCGATTTCTGGGTGGTGGTCGAGGTGTGTCTTTGAAATTTCATGTCGATTAAACTCTTTTCATAAAGCACATACGTAACACTTTTCAATGAAAACGGTATAATTTTTAAAAACTCGAATGCTTTAATTAATTGGAAATTGGGGAAATATTCCCTTTCATTTATTAATTCTGCAGTTCTTTCATTCTAATAGTGCTGACCGTTTTTCTGTATCTTTATTAACTAGCAATATATTAGTCTTTGCTGCAATTTTCCATTTCATATGTTTATATGTGCTTTTTCTACCTTTGCTGTCTTCAATATGTTTCTTCTTTGCTGCAAATATTATTCCTAGTCTTGTTTCTGTGTGTGTTTTTATTATTAAAATAACCTTTTTCGTTATAAAAAATACATGAGCATTGCGGAAAATCAGATAATATAAATAAACAGAAAAAAAAAACCCTGCACAATTCCACCTATTCAGAAACAACTTCAGAGCTTCCATTAACACCTTAGCATACATTATATTTCCAGATGCTTTTCCATATAAATACCAGTTGAAATTTTTTTTAAACAAAATGTTACAGTACCACACTGTTTTGCAATGTGCTTTTCTTCACTTCATTTACTGTGGACATCTTTCCATATCCTTAAAATTTTCCCTAAAGTTTAATGGTTATATGCTGTTTTATCATTTGGCTCTTTATTTTTAGTTCATTCACTCTTGGCTATTTAGATGGTTTCCTGTCTTTCAACCTTATAATCGTAACACACTGAACGTGCTTTATAAGTAAGTTTTTGTGCACCCCGCAGCTCCTTTCCCTGTAAGGCTGCTGGGACAAAAACCTAAACACATTTTCAAAAGATGTTTGACATTTATCGAAAACTGCCATTTAGGAAGACTGACCAAATTTCAGTCCACCCAGGAGTATATGGCTGTCCTTGTTTCTAGGGCTTGCTAAAAACGGCATCACTTTGCTTTCCTCAGCCTTCTTAGAGGTGAACAATTGTGTCTGAAAGTTGCTTGAATGTGAAAATCTTTGATTACTAGGGAGGTTGATTTTTTAAAATACTTATCAGCAATTTCATTTCGTTTTTAAGAACCGTCTCTCCATATTTTTTGCCATTTAAAAAAAATTGGGCATCTATTTCTCCTTGTTTTGGAATAGTTGTTTATGTTGTAAAGATCGTAACTCTTCAATATATACTTTATAAATCTTTTTCCTGGTTTGACATTAAATTTTTGTTATGATCTTTGTGCAGACTTTTTATTTATTTCTGCCACAAATTTTTTCCAAATTCTCCTTGGAAACATTAGGGATGTACATAGTGTAGTACACAAAGTTTCTATTTAATCACAAGGAAAGTGGCAAAGCTCACGCACTTGGCCTCACAAATGTCCCCCTCCAGTCCCCCTCTCTGGTCCACTGCGGTTTGGGCGTGGGCCCCAGGGGGATGTGTCCATCCCAGGACACCTGAGTGGGGCGAGGCAATGCGCCAGTTGTGGAAAACTGGGGAGTCAGCTGAGAGCCCTAGGCCAAGGGAACGACCTGGGGCCTTCCTGCTGAAAGTGACGTTTGAGGAGCAGACAACACGCGAGTCCAGGAACAGGGTGGCCAGAGTCCAGCCGGCGGCCAGAAAGGGCTCTGAAGACTGACGCCCGCGAGATGTAACCTTCCGCCACGGCACTTTACCTGCCTGCTCTTCCGTGGGCTTCGCTTTGTGCTGAGATTATTAACGTACAGGTATCGTGTTTTTCCTGCGTGCAACCCCTCCGATGGCTCGTGTCCGCTCTGAATCCCCCTGAGTGACCAACGCAGCACGTGGCTTGCACAAGCATCCTGCAGAATGAATGCCTTACAGATTGTTTGCCCATATTCACATTACAGTGTCAAATTAGCAACAGCTGCCGCTTCTCCTTCTTTGTGATGAAAATGATGGTGGCTTATTTGTCCCCCCAAAGGTTGGCTGCTAATGTAGCTCATCCGATTTGGAAGTTAAAATTAGCTAAGGTCACTGAAAAAATAAGTTTTTCCCAGCCATTCACTTTTGCGAGATAAGGTTTTTTATAAATAAAGATCCTTGATTACCCATTATGAAAAACTGATCCAAAGTTGTATTTCTCTGTAGTCTTTCCTGAGGCCAGAACTCCAGGCAGGAGCTCACAGCAGCACTTCCTTATTAATTTCCACCGGACCAGCCAAGATTATGAATCAAAGGCAAGGCCATAGTTAAATGAAAATGGGAAAAAACCTTTGTTTTGTTTAAGTGGTGGCCCGGAGGACACATTCCTCCGAGAATTCACTTTATCATGTCACAAAGGGAAGAGTACCCCAAAATCACAGAGGGAAGGCCAGGACCCCAGGGAACATGTGCCCTCTGTTTAGAGACTTGACACCAGCCTGACTCAAACGATTAGCATGTGCCGCGTCGCTGAGCGTCGTGGGGAAAGCCACCCCTTCTCTCCCAGCAGGCCCCCTCTGGTGGTCCTGCCTGGGGTCCCGCCACCAGCAGTGGCCTGAAGAAAAGCATGCAAGCTCCAGCCAACGGGGGTGGGGGGGTTGGGGGGGGGAGAAGGAAGCCAGAAGAAGGCTGGGCTTGCCGAGACCCCCTCGGCCACCAGAAAGGAACAGAGGAGTGTTTGTTATTCTTCAAAATGTGTCTTTTAAGCATCTGGCAAAGTCACCACACATAAAAGTAATGCATGTTCCAGTGAAAGGAAGCTTTGAATAAAGCTGACTGTTCACTGTCTGGCCCAGCGTGTTTGACTTGAACGACAGTTGTCGGGGGACAAGTGCGTACTTGACATTTTTTCCAAAGTAGGTGAGTGTCTAATGCGTTGCCAGCCCATCTCCAGGATGGGAGCTGGGAGAGACACCTCTGTGTATTCACCGGCAGCAATGCGACCTTCTACCTGAGCCACCCAACATGGAGCCATTTTCGGTGATAAACTCAGGGATTTGAACTCTACTTCTTTGTTCCCAAACCAAACTGGGGGTTGGGGTGTTGATTCTCAGCTCGGGATCTGAGTAAGGCCACTTCGTAGCTGTTTTACCGTGGGCAGGTCGCTTGGCCTCTCTGTGCCTTAGTTTAAGCATTTGTAAAGAGCAGAAGGTTGGACTTGCATTTATGAAAACCTTCTTTTGATTAAGGGTTGACAAACCATGGCCCACGGGTCAAATGTAGCTTTCCTATAGCTGGTGAGGGAAAAAAGTTTTTTCCATTTTTAAATCATCGAAAACGTCAAAAGAAGAGTATTTTATGACGTGTAAAAATTATATGACATTCACATTATGCTACGTGAAATAATAAATACTGTGTGACACGAAAGAATCAATACTGTGCGATCCCACTTACGTGAGGCACCTAGAGTGGTCACATTCGTAGGGACAGACGGTAGAAGGGCGGCTGCCAGGGGCTGGGGGTGGGGGCGAGAACTGGGAGTTTGTGTTTAATTTGTAGGGCGTCGCAGTCTGGGGAGATGAGAGAATGTAGGAGGGGGATGGTGGTCATGGGTGCACGACAGTGCGAACGAACCGAAACATACGCTTGAAGTGTCTAATATAACTTATGTACGTGCCAGGACGATAATAAAGAGTGGATGTGCCCATGTGGAGCGCTTGGGACACCTGGCATGCAGCAAGCACTCGGTAAATGCGAGCCGTCCACGTGAGAAAGGGTCGACACCGGGTGGTGGAGGAGAACTGTGGCGACGCTTCTGATCTGCACAAATGTGTCCACTTGGGATCCCAGAGTTTTCACACACATGAATTCCTGAAAGCCGAACCTCTCTGCCTGTGCATTCTCTTCAGGGCTTTGCTCAGTGACAAGCAGGGGAACTTGGGTGGCTACTGAGGTTTTCCTCCTCCCTGAAGGGAGCCAACATCTGCAGAAATGTGCTTGAATGCTTCCTCCTCGATGATACCCAGGTGGCCGAAATATGGCTTCTGCCTCCCATAGTCCCAGCCGGCGCTTCCTCTGCAAGACTCAAGAAACAACCAGCCCGAACTGGCCCCGCACGATGAGTTCAGAACAGGAAGTTATTGGTGAAGTCCTTGCTTGATTTCTTCTAGAACTAGGAGCAAATAGTTTCCTCTAGAGATGATTATGAATATTACCGCTGTGTAATTGTCTTAAAACCAACTCCTCCAATGCAGTGACTTACTATTTTTAGTAAGCTTTTCCAGTCTCTGCATTTTGTTTCCAAAATAATTGTGTTATGGCCAAATTAACGAGGACTGATCAGTGCCTTAAGAGGCTTGATACATTTCTCACGGCAACATATTCAGGACCCCAAACAGTCATTTCTAACAGTCGGAACAGGCAAGGGAGGGCAACGAAGTTATGTAAGACTTCTCTTCAAGGTAAAAATCTCGATCTCTACTTTTTAAAACGGTCATGAAGAAGGGTTCGTGGAGGAAGCCGGTCAAAGCCCAGCCTTTATGCATCGTTACCCAGAGGGCCCTCGTGCGTGGAAACGGACCAAGATGAAGACAGTGTGAAGATGAGCTTTGCACACTTGCAACAGGCTCGCCGAAAGTCACCCCGTGTGCTGCAGAAACGGCGGCTCACGTTCTTGCCCCAGGGGTCTGCCACGGTCTGTGGCCATCCCGTTACACAGGTCACAACTCAGTTCTGCAAATCAGCCTTCCTCAGGAGGAGAGGTTTTTAGCCGGGGGCTCTGCCAGCCTCGCTTGGAAGTGGGATGTGCCTGTCGCCCCCAGTCAGATCCTTACAGCCTGAAGTGAGAGCAGCAAACCTGTAGCCTGTTTGAAAGAAGCTCGGTCCATATGTGGACGCTGACAAGCCCTGGGGTGCGCCAGAAATTAAAACACGACGATCACGCTTTGTTTGGGACATGGGAGGGGGGAGTAGAGAGGGATGGGCTAAACTTTGGGCAAGTAGAGTCATGGGTAAGGCATAGGTCTGAAAGAAATGCTTTCAGATATTACAAGCAGCATACTAAATGGATTCCTTTGGGGGAAGAAACTTGGTTGTAAAAGATTCTGTTCTAGACGCTGCTTGTACCTTTTGAAATCGTGAGTGCCCGCAATTGCCAGGAAAGGGCAGATGAATTCAGAGAACGGGTAGAAATTGGGAGGGCCGAATGGACAAAGAGCATATGACATGCGCGATTGGGCAGGGTCTGTGCCACACGCACAGTGGTGTGCCGGTAAGTGGTTAACAACTGGTTCTCCAAGAGCAAAAAAGAAAAACCGTGATTTATAGCATTTGCCAATTCCTGTGGTGTGCAAACTCCCACCATGGCCAAGTTCAAGCTAGCCCTGTGAACTCCTTGGACTTAGCCTTGGCAAGAGATGCACACGGCTGGCTTCTAGGAGTCAGGAAGAGCCGGCTCCATCACGAGCATGAGATAAAGAGCGATTCTCCAGGATATGAGAGAAAAGTGAGAATGTGCATGAGGGGAAAAGACCCGGATGAGGAACCTCCTAGGCATAACCTGGGCCCAGTTACTTAGTAGGATGACTGTCACTCATTTCTCACTGGAGGTAGGACACTTCAGCGGGGATGTGTGGGGCCCTTCCTGAGATTTTCACGTCTGGGCGGGGAAAGCTGGATCGCTGTCAGTTTCTACTGGACCGTGGGCAACGCGACGGATGCCGAGAACCATCACGGCCGGCAAACTTGCCTTTGAGAGGCGGCAACGCCAGCCCGGCGCCGAGCGCCCCCTGCAGGACCCTGTCTGGGAAGAGGCGGTTAAGCAGGCAGTTACGTGACGGCGGAGACGCGAACGCGAGCCAGGCGCAGGGCAGGGAATTCCGACCGGGCTCCTCGGCGCGCACCGACGGTCAGGACGAACCCGCGAGCCCGAAGCAAACGCACAGCGAGAAGACGGGTGAACGCGAAGGCAGCGCCGGCATCGGAGCCCACGCCGGCATCGGAGCCCACGCCAGCGTGCTAACCACCACTGTGCTGTTAGGAGCCACGCGGTGACATCTTCGAACGTCAGTGGCAAAGAGTCTGGGAAAGCACCTTCCACCTCGGCACCTGCGCTTACCGCGGTGTGGCCTTGGGCAGGTTTCTTCACTTCTCCGAGTGAGTTTCGCTCTCATCCTTTTGCAAAACGGGACCTGGCAGAGCCCGGGTGGCAGAGGCCATGTTCTCATCGCGCCTCTGGGTAGAGCTCACGTTGCTGAGCACAAGGGGCTTAGCACCTGCAGCGTGACCTTGAACCTGGGTTCTGAGTCAACGTGACCCTGAACCTGTGTTCTAACAGGCAAGCTGACTTCAGGTCACTCTTAACCTCCCCAGGGCTCACCAGCTTCATGTGTATTAAACAGTCATAGCGAGGGTGACCACAGGGCCCCACTGCCTGGGACAGTCCTGGCTGATGCCTGCTGTGCTCATGTAATTCATGACCGTGCCCTATTTGCTCCCAGCGTGTCCCTGTTTGGGCGATAGTGTATACGGTCACTTTCGATGGTTAACATTTTTCAAATACTAACTTGCGAGAGAACGTGCTTTCCCAATATGATTTTATTTGATGGTTTTACTTAATCACGTAAGCTTAGAGAATGTACTGAAGGTCATAGTGACAGAACAGAGACTCGGACCGAAATCCCGGATCTGTCTAAAGCCGACGTCTCGGTTCCTCGTAGCCACCATGCTTCGCTGCCTCGGCGCTGTCCAGTCACTCGACAAGTATTTATAGAGTGCCTGTTATTCTATTCCAGTCCCGTGGTTCAGGAGAGGTTTCCAGAAACAAGTTCAAAAGCTCTGCATGTGAAGTTGGTTATCGCTAATAAGTAAAAGCATCATTAATTAGGCCCATGCCCACGGCACACACGGGAGGCCTCGGTGCGCGTGTGGCGTGTACGAGGCACATCCAGACCTCAAGGAATCTTGCAATAAATGAGCTTTGCCTTTTTAACTTGATGCTTTGGGGAGGCCGAAATAATGTGAAACATTAGCTTAAGTAAAGCGCCAATTAAGTAGGTGTGTTTGGCACAGGGCATGTTCTGCTTGATAATTGTTCTTTATCATCTGCAGATGTGGGTCAGATTCCCAGAGATGCCCAATCCTGATGCCAAAGAAAATCAGGTATCCCTCCCAGGGGCTTAAAGAGACAGCACAACCGTTTCAGGTACAACTGGATTGTTCCGCAGGGGGACTTGGAGGTCGAAGAAAAAAATAAGGGATCCCGTAGGAAGGTGAGGGTAGAGAGTGGGATAGTAGGTTCTGTGGTCACCTCTGGTCATTTAAGGGGAGCCCCTGAGTGTCGGGCACTGTTCTAGACACGATTCGACATGACGTCTATGCAAGGCTTCTCTGACTCCTGGTCACTGTCTTTTTAACTGCAGATTCGTTTCTGTGGCACTGAATCCATAGAACTACATGCCATGGCTGGCTCCCAACGGCCGCCTTCAAATCCCCAGCTAAGGGTCCCTGTCTGTCCATCTCAAGGCTGGGTAAACTCCCCCAGGCTTCTAGAGCTGACGCCCATTCCGTCAACGGTCTGTTTTCTCCGATCAGAACGTGGCCTGGGTGTTATTGGCCAGTGCACAGCCGGCCCACCTGGGCCGGGAGGTTAGATGTGTGTTAGTGAGGTACCTGGGGCTTGAGCGCTCTTTCCACAGCAGCCCCGGGGCTGGGTCCAGCAATTAGAGACTCAGGGGCCAGGGGCGTAGATGGCTGGTGCAGAAACGTGTCTCACGGCTTCAGTCGACACCGAGTCCATCGCAAATCCACCTTGCGTCGGTCAGCTGTCCATCCACACCACACACTCAGCTAGAACAATGTTTTCTTCTAGACAAAAGTAGATTTATTAGCGTAAGTTCCCCCAAAGCCCCCGGCACCTGCTCGAGACCCCTCCGAGTTCTCTGTGTGTGTGTGTGGGGGGGGCGGTGCTGCTGAAGGACAAGCTGTTGAGCGGGGGACCAGGGCGTGCTCTGTGTTCCGGGGTCCCTGGGGCAGCAGCATCTGATGACGCAAGCCGGCCAGACACGTGGCACCTCAGGCCCCAGCCCAGAACTACTGATTCATACTCTGCATTTTCATGAGACCCACAGGTCCTCCGCCTGCCGAGCGTGCGTGGGGACCTCCTGTAGACCACGGCCACCCGCCCGCCCGCAGAAGGCTGGAGCTCCAAAGCCATGAGGATGCGCCCTCAGGTGCTCTTGACTTCCATCGCTTAATTTTCTTTTCGCCCTGTTGCAATCTGTAATCGTCTTGTTTAGTTACGTGTTTATTGCCCGTCTCCAGAATGTAAATTTTATGGGGGAAAAAAGGATTGTCTCATCCAGTGCTGGATCCCCAATGCCCTTGCCCAGAGCCCCACACAAGGCAGCACGTAAAAAATATTAGCGGGGGGGCCGGTTGGTTGCATGAGTGAATGAATGAACGACTCTGGAGAGAGGGGGCGGAAGACGAAAGGCCGATGAGTTGGCCGTTCTCTTCTTGAGCTTCTTAAAGGCAACTCTTGTCAGCCTCACTCGCCTGTGAAGTTATTTGTCACAAAACTCAAAGCTGCCCGGAGTAGAAACGTGGGACGATGCACGGATCGACTGTAGCGGGTGTAGGCTTGCCAGGAGGAGCCTTCAATTACCCGGCACTATTGTCGTCACATGTGTCAGAGAAACACTTGTAAATAAAATCTGATGCAGGAACCCAACTTTGACGACACGTAAGTGGGGTGTTCACAGCCCCACAGTTCCAGATCAGGGAACACTGTCGTGCTCAGCCCAAGGTCCCCCACCAGGTATTCCTAGGGGTGGGGCTTCCTCCTGGGCCACTGGAGGCTGGCCTAAGTACCTGCGGTGTTTTTGTTATATTAGCCTGAACGGACTAAGTCACCAGACTGATGGGCTCAGGGGTGAGTCACAAAGGGATGGCTTGTTTTTCTCTATGGTCAAGTGTCCCTTTACTGGTGTGAAATTTTGACAAACCTGTGTGTGATAGTTGGTGGCTGGGTCATTTCACTATGTATGGAACTGGACTATGTCAATCAAAACTCAGCAGCAGACAGCATTAGTGCTCAAATCGTTTGTTCATAATGTATTGCTTTTTCAGATAGGGCTTTGGTATATAGCTGCAGAATCAAAACAGTGAATTTTTATTGACACACAGAATGAATAACAATCCACTTTCGCAGTGAGGGGCTGTGCTATGGCCCTCTTCCCACCTGTAATTACTTATTGAACACCTGTGTTCCCAGCTGACGGGGGCATCTCCCATTTGCTGCTGTCGCTGGCATCCCAGGTGCTCAATAAATGTTGATTGAATGACTGAATAAACAAATATACACGTCAGGGGAACTGTCTGCAGTTTCTTGGTTATTTATTGCATGTTTGCCTACATGATGCCTTTTTATCAAACGCTCCATTACCTCCCAGATGTGGCATGATGTGAAGACCCACCGTGGTTGCTGTTTCGTGTGGATTTTCGATTCGCTTTGGGAACACCTTGCAAAAGAACGAAGGCGAATATATTGAGGTAGCTGATGGGCCGCACCATCGTCACAGCGGGGAGAGGAGGTGCGTGGACGCGGTGGCTTCGAGCGCCACAGTGCTGCAGCCTACGGCTTTGCCTTCACGTGCTCTGGAGATGCCTCACGCATGAGAAAACGGCTTTCTGGAAGTCTGGCGTGGTTTTCACATGACTCACTTGGGAGGCATTTCAAGCTACTTCTGACACCCACATCCGTCCCCCTGCTTTTCCCAGGAATTGATTGGATTGGGCTTCCGGGTGTGCAGGGGGTCCTCAGGCCCAGCGCAGGGATGCCTGTTGGGCCAAAGTGACATCTGCAGTCAGTGTATGTGGAATGAGGCAGGGTGGGAGAAACGGATGAAAACGCAAAAGCCGGTGTACGTCTCTCTCCTGGGCGCACTTTATCCATGTGGATTTAAATGTACTGCAGCCGAATTAAACCCCAGGCTGAAGCTCCACTTTATTTAGATCGCAGTCATGTCGAGCAGTGGTCCCCAGCTTTTTTGGCCCTGACCGGTGCCCCTATGAGGATCTAACGCCTGATGATCTGAGGTGGAGCTGA
Source organism: Pteropus medius (assembly GCF_902729225.1). NCBI lineage: Eukaryota > Metazoa > Chordata > Mammalia > Chiroptera > Pteropodidae > Pteropus > Pteropus medius. The sequence continues at coordinate 2,072,970 of NW_024344377.1, forward strand.
GGCGGTGATGCTGGTGCTGGGGAGCGGCTGCGGATACAGATGATGCTTCGCCGCTTGCCACCTGCTCACCTCCTGCTGTGCAGTCTGGTTCCTAACAGGCCACACACTGGTACCCCTGACGCAGAACACACATGTTGGAAGATGCATTCAGAGCTTGGGATTCAAAGGTGCTGGAGGAAGTGAGTTTTGTCATCTGATGTCACCAGTAGAATAAAGTAGGCATTTGCTACCAGAGAGGCTTTACTATTTGCATCAGGAACATCTAAACTGAAAAGGAGAAAAAAAAAAATTGGTTAGGCCAGGACCGTGGGGCTTCGGGGCTGTGCCACGCTCCCCTGCCATCGCTCGCCCACTGAAGGAAAGAGGGAGATGTCCCCGTTCCCTGACTCTGTGCCTCCAGCCATTGGCCTCCCCCTGCCAAGTTCAATGTCAATCCAGGACAGCCGTGTGTCTGACCCTTCCACCCAGGCTGTTGTGAGTCCTCAGCCCACAGACCGGTGTCTTTAGCACCTTAATGACACGGCCAAAGTGGAGTGTCTTCTCCTTCCCCTGTGGCCACCTGTTAAGGGCTGAAGTCTCTGTCCACTCCCCTGGGATCTGGGCTGGCCTGACTTGCCGCGCTGGCTAGGAGGTGACGGAAGTGATTCGTGTGACCTCCGAGGCTGGGCCTTCACACTCCTGCAGCTTCTGCTTTCACCTGCTCGCACTTGGAACCCAGCGCTGTGCGGCTGGAAGCTCAAGCCTCGTGGAGCGGCTGCCTAGAGGGACACCGTGGGGCTTCTGTGGACAGCCCACCTGAGCCCCCAAATGACAGTACAAATTGCTGATCCCGTGAGTGAATAAGAGAGTCGTCATTCCAGCCAGTTGAGCCCAGATGCTTGTGGTCTCTGGGACACCACCGTAGAGCGGAAGAAGGCGCCCAAGCTGAGCCTGGTCGACCTTCACGACCTTGAGGGTAACCACCATCCCTTGTTTGGAGCCACTGTGTTTTGGGACGCTTTACGTAACAATGAGTAACCGAGAAACCCAAAGATGGGCTCGCTAATAATATTTCTGAAGGCCGGGAATTTCTTATAAAATGCAGTGTTTGGTCAGGATATAAATTTCCAACAAAAACTGTAGCCGGTTGGTGAATTCTTTAATGTTAGCACCAAAGGGCCCTTTGTAGGCCTTGTCATTCACCTTTCATTCCGCAGGCAGTGAAGTTCCTGGTGCCAGTCACCCTGGCGTGAAGAGACAGAGGCAGGGGAGGAAGGCAGGTACCTGTGTAAGGTGCTTCGGAGTCACGATGAAGAAGCGGTCTCAGCTTAAAAGCTTCTGGTGGCTTCTCACCTGGCTTACCTGGGTTCACCTGCTTTAGGCCGAGTGGAGACTGGCCGCAGTAGATGCTGGTGGCCACCTCCTGGATCATTCGAAGAGTCACTCGGCGAGTGCCGTGGACCTGCTTGTGTTATGCAGGAAGATGCAGGTACTGGGAGGATCTGCTTCTCGGAGTCTCCCCTCCCCCAGGTCCTAGCAGGGAGCATTTCCTCTGAGCTGAACGTTTACACACAGGCCCGCAGGAGGGGACCCATAAACCAGAGTTATTACCCAGCGGAAAGGCGAGTAGCTGGGGACTCAGACTCAGGGCCTTGATGCTAGGAAGATTCAAACATCACCATATTCATTTTTTTTTTTAAGCTTTTCTGAGCAAGTGTATATTTCTGTACGTTTAGAGATTGGCGGCCCTGGAAAATGAAGTGTATTTATCTACCAGATATACATCGTAGAAACAGCTGCAAATTCCACCTCCCCACCCCCCCACCCCGCACACCCTGTGCTGCTGGGGCTCTCAGCTCTGACCTGTGGGACTCATGCTCTGCAGACAAAAGGCAGCTTCGTTTGCTTTCACGCTCTGCCCTTGGCCAGGCTTGGGGTGACGCCTGTGGGAGGTGGAGAGCCTGCATGCTGGGACCCAGTGGCGTCAACACCAAGTCTCGGCTGCAAGTGGGAGCAGCTTCCAGAACCTTCTCTGGTGGCCTTGAGTCACTTTCAGGTCTTTACTTAACAAACCGATATTGATCTTTGCCAGGCCCTGTGCTAGACCCTGGCAATGCAAAGATGATTGGCCTGGCCCCTGGGGGGGACCCTCGCCCTAAAGGTGAGAGCCATCTTCGGGGGAATGGTCTTCCTTCTGGAGAATCTTTTAACCCAAAACGCGGCTGCCTGTCTCTCCCATTTCCCCAGCAGTGACAGCTGTCCCTTGTCCTCCCAGCTCTGTTCCCATCTGGGTTGGGGGAAGTGAGCTAAAGAATGTTTCCGGAAATGAGGAGAGGTCAGGGTGCTAACGTGCTTGGAAGTCGCCTCAGAGAATGAGGCCTCGCTCTCTGCGAAGCTCTGCTCGGGGCTGGGGACTGCCTGGGTGTGCACGTGTTCTCGCCTATTAAATGTGGAGTGAGCTTCTTGGACTGCTGATGGAATCTATCAAACCCTTCCTCCTTCTCATTTTAAGGCAGGCCGACATAATTGCAATGACTATGCAAGGGTGGTAATCAACCAGTACCCTTGTAGGTCACACAGACCCTGAAAGAATTGTGACCCATGGAAGGCCAACTTGGCAAGAATGTTTGCTTGTTTTTTCTTTCTAGGAAGAGCAGGTCACGTTTACAAGATGGATTAGCAGACCAGAATAGGGAGAGGGTACAATTTCTTGCCTGGAATTTACTGTCCTTCTGAACCTTCCAGCCACTGAGTCAGCATCTCGCTTTATCTTCGTTTCTCCCAGGCAGGGCTGAGTTGTACAACTGCGCTTCCTAATCAGAAGGTTCTTTCGAGAGCTAGCTAGCAGCAGGATTTCCAGGGCAGTGGAGCCTCTCCATTCTCCATCTTTAATCGCTCCAACCTGCCAAAGGGCACAGCCCCTGAGGGGAAGCCTTCTAGAACAGGTGGGGCTTGAAGAGTGGCCAAGATGTGAATTTGGACAGCCTGGGAGAAGGGAGAGACCATCGCAGGCAAAGGGGAGGCTGAGCAAGGGGCTGGAGGTGAAGCTGAGCTCAAGATGGCAAAGAAACAGTCAGCAAGGCAGGACGGAAGGGGCACAGTTTCTCAAGCTCTTACCACACACTAGGAGCCTGGTCCATGCCCACAGTGACCAAGAGCATATGATACTATACTTGTCTAATGATGATTAAGCACTGGCCGGAAGTCGGGCCCGCTGCTAGGTGCTTTTCTGGCATGACCTCATGTTTTGGGTGGAATCATGTCCCTCCAAAATATACGTTCAAGTCCTAACCCCAGGATCTGCGAATATGGCTTTATTTTAAACTAGGATATTCGCAGATGGACTAAGTGAAGATGAAGTTGTGAGGGCGGACCCTCATTCAACATGACTGATGTCCTTATAAGAAAAGGACACTTCGGACACGGATACAGGGAGAAGGCCATGTGATGGCCGAGGCAGAGTAGAGTGATGCAGCCGCAGGCGAAGGACCGCCGAGGACAGCCGAGGACCGCCGGCCACCGCTGGGAGCCAGGAGAAGAAAAGGTCCTCCGCTAAGGTTTCAGAGGGGTGGCCCTGCTGACACCTTGATTTGGGACTTCGGGACTGTGAGACAGTACATTCCTGTTGTTTTAAGCCACCTAGTTTGTCCTTGGTTACAACAGCTTAGGAAACCAATGAGCCTTGTTTCACCCTACAACATCATCACGCCATCTGTGGGAGGCAGAACAATGCCCCCAACCGAGACGTCCATCCTCTAATCCCTAGAATCTGGGAAAAGGACTTTGCAGATGAAATTAAAGTTACGGACATTAAAATAGGGAGATTGCTGGAGTAGACCCAGTCTCATCACATACGCCCTTAAAAGCAGAGAACCTTCTCCGGCTGGAAGCAGAAGAGATGCAGCGGAGGAGTCAGAGATTCCGCGTGTGAGTGACCTCGATGTGTTGTTATTGGCTTTGAAAATGATGGGAGGGAGCCGAGAGAGGCTCTGGCTGATGCGCAGCCCGGAAACAGGACCCGAGCTCTGCAGCCACAAGGAGCCAAATCCTGCCAACAACCTGCACGAACCTAGAAGCAGAGTCTTCACCAGAGTCTCTGGGAAGGAACACATCTCTGCTGACACCCTGATTTCAGCTGAGCCCACCCAGACTTCTGAACTATAGAACGGCGACCAATTTGTGTGGTTTCAAGATACTAAGTTGGTAGCATTTTGGTACAGCAGCAGTGGAAAATAACATACCATGTATAATACAGACAGAGCAAGGGAGGCACAGAGAGGTTAAGGAACCTCGCCCGAGCTCAGGGAGCTGCTCCGTGGGAACTGAACGAAACCAATGTCCACGGCTTCCTTGCCTGATGCTGCAGGGGTCTGTGGCAAAGGTAGACAATAGGTAAAATGAGCCCAGATACAGGGAGTGTCATTTGACGTGATGTGACAGGGGCTGGCAGAGGGGACGGGAGAGGCGGGCAGAGGGGATTCGTGATCTCCTGGGCTAGTGAGTGGGTGGTACCAATAGCAGATGGCTGCCACTGGTGGGGCCATGAGGAATCGCTGGGAACCCAGCAGGCTGGAGCAGAGAGCCAGATCTGCAAACCAGAGCCAGGTAGAGTGGCAGGGGCTGGCACTGGAAAGCAGCCAGAGAAGTGGATTGGATACGCAAGGGTCCATTTGTCACAGGGGGTTTGTCTGCCTCCATCTGGGGCCAGAGCTGTGTTCTGTCCATCGACTAAAGTCCCTACAGGGTGGCAGAGATCGGGTGAGGAACCACAGTGGCTAAGAAGGCCCTTGCCAGGCTTTGTGGCCAATCCCTCCTAGATCCCATTAGGTAGGAAGGCAGGAACCAGGAAGGCTGATGAGACACAATTTCTTGGCGGCCTGGTCACTGGGCTTTGAGAAATGGATGGTGGCCGGGTTTTGTCTCTGGGGTAGGCACCAGAGGCCGGCGACCGAATACCTGCTTGTAGTGACTGCTTTGCCTGGCTCATGGTGAGAGTCCAGCGCCTTATATGGAGAACTGGCTGTAGCCAGTATTTCCTACACACATTGATGACCAAACCTCACGCCACCCCCGGCAGCACAGAGCCAACGCCGTGGTTACGACTTCGTTCCAGAGGAAACATGGCTTTGTAGTAGATTACTATCATTGCCACCAAACATTCAAAAGCTCTGTCAGTATATAAATCAATCAATCACTTCGAAGTAGGCCCATACGGTCACCCCGAAAAAGAAGCCCCGTCGGGCCTGCCCCCCTCATTTAACGACGGCTTTTCTGGTGTCACTCCAGGTGAAACGAGAAGGCAGTTAGTGCTCATAGCTCTCCAAGAAGAAGCCACCTTTCCCGGACCTCGCCCAACTAGCCTACCTGTGGGACTGGTTTCGACCCGGCATAGGGTTGCCATATAAAATATAGAACACACATTTCAACCTGAATTTCAGGTGAACAATGAATAATTTTTTAAATGCAAGTATGTCTTATGCAATATTTGTTCATGCAATATTGGGGAATATTTGTGCTAAAAAAAAATTACTCGTTTATCTGAAATTCTAGTTTTCCTGGTGTCCTGTATTTTTCTTAGCTAGATTTGGCACCCTTACCCAGCCATGTTCTGAAGTGGTGTCTTGTCTTTTTCTGGACGACATAAGGTTAACAAATGTCTCGTTTCCTGTTTTGACACACACAAGAGATTTTTACAAAGAAAATGAATGCCGTTGTCCCCGGAGGATAGGACAAAAGGATGTCTCAGTTGGATAGAATGAAGAATCTGCTGATGAGATGGTCACGATGAGCTGACACTGGAATGAATTTCTACGTCATCTTGAGAAAACCTTTAGAAGAAAGTGAAAATACGCTGCCCTAGACAGCTTGAGCTGCTCCTGGAGTCAAGACTATTAGCGGTGACTAGTGAACACCGGTTACATTCAATGTTTACAGCCTACAAATTAGGACCCAGGGGTCCAGGCTGAGTAACCTGCCCAGGGTCACACAGTAAAGGGAACTAGCAGGAAATGAGGACCACAGAGAGGGAGGTCTGAATCCCTCCAGTCTGGAAATAATACCGGCCAAAATGTATTGATCGTTTGCCATGAAACCCTAGCTATCAGGGCAAGACACTGTTCCAGCTGTGCTTCAGCAAGCCCCAAGCTTCCTGCTGCAAACACGCCTCGGCACCGATGGCTCATCACCTGCACAGCTCGAATACCTTCAGGCTGAGGCCGGGCGCAGGTGAGATCGCCCCCTCCTCCAGAATGAGTCGCCTCCCTCATGGATTCCGCCCGGGCTCCCCACGCCTCGGGCGCCCGCCGCCCACCCATCCCCCCTGTGCGCGCACCGGGCGCCTGCGGCCACACGGGGGCGCTGGCGCCCGCCGCGCGCAGCCCGGAGAACAAAGGGAGCCCTTGGGGAACCTCCCTCACCTGGAGCCACCTGCTCCCTGGGCGGCGGGTCCCGGCACCATGCCGGCATCTAGCTCCCGCGAAAAAGTTAATTTTTGCTCAGCGGAGCTCTTAGAAATCTGTTAAAGAAATTGCTTCCCCTGCGATGGCCTTTCTCCCCAGCCTGGGGACAAAATACGAGAACTCTGGGACTCTAAACGGGTTACTGGGTTTGTGGTTTTATGAAGCGTCCTGCTCTGTATTCTCCATCTCCTTCCCTGAGTTTACCGGAATCCTGGCAGCATCGTTTTTCTCCCCTTTGGTTTATTAAAGTGAACTTCTTTTCACGTTTGGACAAAGTAGACACACACTCTCCGGAAACAGTGTAACAAATTAAACGCAGAAATCAAGATAAAAGAGGGAAGAATGCACCGTGGAGATAGGTCATTGTAAGAGAAGGTAATGGCCAGGTCGTTGGCCTTGCCCTAAACTGGCTTTTAGTCTCCACATCGAAATATACGTACCTCATCGACTAGATGCAAAACCCTATGCAAATGTACCCAGAAGCCTTAATTAGGAAACCCCCAAAGAGGCTAAATTACAGTCACCATCAACCAGCAAGTATCTACTGAGGGCCTGTTAGCCACAAAGGCAGCTCAGTAAACTGCCCAGGACTAGCCAGGCAGCGTGCCAGGCCCTGAGGTGCAGAGATGGGAGAGACAAGCAGACCTTCTCTGTTATAATTTAGGGGTCCCCCATTAACCCTTCTCCCCCAAAGTTGTTGTCCAAGGGCAATTTCAACCGGGCTTTCTCCAAGGGCATCGCCTCTTAGGTTCATCTGGCCTGTATTCCTCTGTTTCAGGGTTGTGAGCGCACAGCTGTGTGTTCCAGGGGACTTGAGGGAGCTGCCGTCCTCGCCCAGAGGAACTTCGGGCCCACGGATTCTGCCGGGACCAGGGCTGCTTCACGCAGGCCCCAGAATTAGGAGGTGATGATGCAGGCAACAAACCACTTTCCTTCAGTCAGCAGTACTGTGCTTGTCCAACACAGACCTGTCCGAGACGTCTCCCGCACGCTTCTCGGGCTGCGGAGCAGAATTCTGTCCCTAAACCCCGCTGGTGGCACGACGCGGAGAGTACGTGGATGTCTCGGGGTAGAAAGGCAGGAGCAGTTCCTGGGGACTCCCCTGGGTAAGATTCTCGGAGGAGGAAGGGGAAGGCAGGGGGCAAGCTCCAGTGAAGTCCGGTACTGCACTCTGCTGCAGTGACAATTAGCTGTGACACCCGCGCTGCCCAATTTGCTGGTCTGAGCCGCATATGACATTGATGCCTTGAAAGAACACGGCTGGTGCTTGTTTTATTTAATTTTAATTAATTTAACTTGAAATAATCACATTGGCGAGTGGCTGCCAGACTATGATGGGGGTGTGTTTGTGAGGGGGGAGGAGGAGAGAAGGTGGGCAGTGGAACAGCATTGTTAATCTCACCCCGATTTGCCCCACACGGGCCAAAGCCACCTGCATGTTTTCTCTGCAGTCCGCTAGGAGGCATTGCCGTGGTGGGGACCGTGGTCGAGTGCAGGCCGGGAGCTGGTGGGAGGCATGGAATCTTGCAGCCAAGCAATGACATGCCGTAAATTGCCCTTAAGCAGCAATGGGCCAGGGATTAGAGGACTTTTCCGGTGGACAGGGGTCAACAGCAGAGTTCCTTGACTGTGGTTTCAAAATACTTTAAAGTGGACTTCCTGTAAGCCGGTCACTCTTGGGTGCTGGATAAATGACAACTTCTCTGTTTCTCTGGACTCAGGGAATGTTCAGAGGGGCTGGAGATCATAGATACATTTACATTTTAAGCTAGAAGTGGGAGACCCCAATTATGCAAAAGAGGGTGAGGCCAAGGTGGGTGGAGGGGCGCATCCAGTGACTTCCCCAAAATCTCATTGCTAGTTCTTAACCGTGTTGGGATGAAAACCCAGGTCTTGGGTGCCCTGTCCTGGTCCCGTTTCCACTGCACAATGTTGCTCGTCAATACCCTGTGACATCACATCTGGCCGGTTTGGCCACCCAGTGGATTGACCAGGTCACATGTTAAGATTGGCAGATGCTAGACAGAAACTTGCAGCATTGGGAAAGGGGCCGCAGGGCACCATGGGGCAGTGTCGAGGTCAGTAAAATTTCCCCAAATACTCCCCCCACTACTATCTTTTATAACGAGTTTCGCTTTTCTGGCACCAGAATGCAGTCAAGGTTCCCAGCTGCCCGTCCGCTGTGTTGTCCAGACCTGGTTACCCAGTTGTAAATAGCAAACATGCAGCAAATTTTTAAGCCTTAATTTCTCAAGCTTTAACAATTCTTCAGAATTTTTCATTTCCATTTGTTTTTTATGTCACTAAGAATCACTTTATAAACCACAAATGTCAGCCTTTAAGTCTTCCCCTATTTTGAAGACGATGCAAATTTAGCCAGTGAAATTAATTGCAGGTGCTCAAAAGAGATGGCTACCAGTCTTATGTACCTGAACTTGAAGGTTCTTGAAAACACAAATTCTTTTGGGGGCACTTGGAGAAAGAAGTGGACCGAACCCATGGTAAGTGGATAACTGTTCACTGGAAATATTAACATTTTGGGAGGCAGTGAATTCTGTTCAAAATATTTCAGTTCCACATTGAGTCGAGTCACCTGGAGCGAGCCATCACCTGGTACAGAGGGGCGAAAGTGGTTGGCTCGCTCTGGTGACCGCTGGCATGAGCCCCAGCCTGATCAGGAGGCCAGACTTCCAGGTTCCCCGCCATCAACCGGGTGGGGGGTGGCCTTGAGCCCATCAGTTCCCCTGTCTGCACCCCACTTCCTTGTAAAACACGGGTTCAGAGTGATGGTGTAACACACACTTCCCTATCTGGGGGTCCAGTCTCCTTAGGGAGACTTCTCTCCATCCGTTGAGACACTTGGAAACCCAATCAACTGTAAAGAGCGGGGCAGAGTGGCGATTTTTCTTCAGGTGCTCCTCACGCTTTTAGAGAAGCTCTTTCTTTGGGGCTAAATTGTTGACCAGTGTTAAGAATGCCTTCTACCCGGCATCGCCCTGTCTCCTTTGCTGCCCCCAGGGACTACGGCTGGGGAGCGGTGGGTACCAGTGGGCACTGCCTTCCCTTCCATTTGTGGGCATTTGCACGACTCACGCTAACTGCCCAGGCCACATTTCATCTCAGGTGGGTCTTGTGTAGGCACAGCATGGCCTTTCAGCTGGGGCAGAGGGGTGGGAGGACAGGGAAATCAGAAGTAAGGCCCCATACTCTGTTAAAACCAGGTCCACTATAACGTCCAGGTGGCGTTAGTGGGTTCTAGGCTCTTCACTGAAACACTTCAAGCCTTCCAATAGTCCCAGGAGCTGGGAATCATAAGAACAGCTGGTAATAATCAGAGGAAACACATTGCATTTCCCATGTGCCAGTTTCTCTAGAACCACGAGGAGCATCTGAATAAAAAAGGTCTCGTCACACCTTAATTCACTCAATCCTCTTAGTGATCCTATTAAATATCTACAAGATAGATATTAGTACTTTCTTCATGTTACACTGGAAAATAGAAGACCCAGAGAGCCTAGGTAACTTCCCCCAAGTTCACGCAGCCCTTGGGTGCAGATTGCCACACTGTGCCTGTTGGAACTTAAGCCCCTTCGCGTCTCCAGGAAACTCTTGGCTTTGGGATTCAGTTCTGTGTTTAGATTCGTTGACGATGTTCAGTGCTGGGATCCATGATTTTGCTTCAGTTAAATGCCATAAGCAACCTGAAGATGGGACCCAGCTGTCAGGGGACCAGGCCCCGCCCCTCGTCCCGGAAGTCCGTGGAGAGTTCTACGCGTCTCCTTCCGAATGTTTCTTTTATGCCTCGGACATGATCGAGACGCGCCTTAAAGAGCGAAACAGTTTTGCAGAGCGCTTAGAACCGCGTTAGAAGTGCTCATTGGTACTTAATTGCCTTTATGCATTTAGCTTCTCTGTGCGGTGAAAAAGCAGCCACCCACCCATTTAAAAATAAGTTATTAAAAGAGAAATTCTAAATCTTTGAAGGGGGGGCCACAGTAGTGAGGGTGCCCACCCCCTTCCCTTTCCTCCTCCCATAGCGAACGGGCTAGTGGCACAACTTGCTTTTGGAAACTTCGGGGGCCCTGGCGTTCTGGTGTCCTCGTTCTTCTTTCATCCATTGATGTATCATTACCAGAGTGAGAAAAAAAAAAGGGCGTCTTGAGGGCTTTAAAAAAAAAAGGGTGACTACTCAAGACATTTTGTAAAGGGGGGAAATTGTAAAGAAAAGGTCCCCAGTAGGGGTGGAGGAGTTTGTGAACGTGGCCTTGTCTGCCGGTTCTTTCAGCTGAGACCTGGTGCTGGCATTCGGAGTTCAGTTCAAACTGTCACCTTTAGTTCTTGCTGGCTTTTCTGCCCTCGGCCCTGAACCTCAACAGATTGGGGCTTATTTACCTATTCACACTCGGCCGTGCAAGCTCATTAATACGCTTATTAGCAACACCATTCACGGGAGGCCATTGACAAAGGGGTTCCAGCCACTTGAAGAGGGAAGAGAAAGAAACTGTGAAGAGATTATTTTCTCATTCAGAAGCCTCATTGGTGTGAAAGCTTTTCTAGACCCTCTTAGGTCTCTTGAGGCCTAAATATGATGACAGAATTGGTTTTTATAAAAAAAATTCCAAACATGCTTTTGCTTTTCTCAAAACTGAAGACTTTGCTGCTGCGGGCCTGAGGGCTTTGAGCGTTTAAAAATGAACACTCTGAAGGGAACAGGGCTTTTGATGGGTTGGTGTCTTTTCATCCCTATAAAGAATAAATTCTACAAACGGCGACCAGACATTAAAGTAGATGTCCTTATTTGTCATTTTCAGTGGAAGGCTTCCTTTCTGCTTGGCGTCCATAAAGCTCCTGATGACTAGGGCTGGGGACAACAGCTTCCTGCACCAGTAATTTATGTGAGAATGTGTTAACAGTGTTTTCAGTGGCTGATGGATACCTCGCAGGATGGGAAAGGAAGCTGTCCTGAGCCACTTGAGTTTCCCATTGGCGGGGAACATAAAGATGTAAGTGCCAGCCTCTGCTCCCAGCAGGCGGACATTCACATCTCTTTTTGTGACCCCATGTCTGAGAACTTGAAAAGGTATTGGTATGTTCAGTACAACCCAGGGGGGAGTGGATGGCTGAAGGTCATCTGGCTGAGGTGTCAATTAATTGAAAGGTTCTGAGACTGACCTACTGACGCAGATTAGAAGACTTGACCAAAAACATATCCCTCCCCCCAGCCTACAGACTGATATTTTTGCTTGAAAATCAGACCATCATTTATGCTGTCAAATTTCAAACATATAACTTTATAGCCATTTGAAGTATTTCAATGGATTTGTTATTCTTGGCTTTTATATAATTTACATAAAAGTTTCCTAGGGTGTGTTCTGAAAAACTGATTTTCTAATGATGCGGCATCTTGAAAAAACATTTTCGTCAATGATACGAAGTGTGTGACGTCGGTGACCCATGAGCAAGTGCATTTCTAGATGCAGGAAAAGGCAATTTCCCAGGTCAGTTCTGTTCTCACTACTCCACCTATCTTCAGGCCTCAAAAGTATTTTAAAGCATTTCTGGGTTTAATGACCTTTTCTAAGGAAAAATAATTAAGGTTTTATCTATACCGTCTTGAACCTAAACAGGACTCCTTAGGAGCTGGATGAGTGAGGAGGGATAGAAAGTATATTAAAAATCAATTATCCCATGGATACAGCCTAGTGAAAAAGTAAATGGAAAATATGAAATTTAACCAGTTACGGCTTGGAGTTCAGTTGAAGAATCTGATTTTGCAGTTGAAGAATCTTATTCTGAGAGGGAAATTGATTTGCTCAAGGTCATATGGCTATTTATAGCAGAGTTGAGTTTTTAGAATCTTTTGAATTTACTTTTATTAACCCAAATACATCGCACTAAACAATTTTTGTTGTTGTTGCAGTTTTTGACTTTTTCTAAGTCAGAGTCAAAGTCGGGCTCTGCGGGTAACCAGCTGTGTGGCCCTAGACAAATGACTCAACCTCTCTCATCCTCGGTTTCCTCATCAGAAACTGGGACTGTTAGTCGGCAGGTGGTTGTGCCAATTAAGAAGAATAACCTCTTCAATGCGCCCTACCCAAAGCAGAGTCCCCATTAATATTCGTTTCTTCTCTCATCGCTATTATTTTGAACAGAAAAAATGCAATGTCCTGCAAAACATTTCCGAGTGGCTTCTCCTCCTCCCAAAGTTTTTAGTTGCATTGGATTTCTCCCTCCGATACCATTTAGATTCAATTTAAAGTCTCTTTAGGGGCAGCGCAGTCATTCTGACATTTGTCTTCTGACTTGGAATAAAACGACGTAACGCGATCGCCGGGCAAACCGTTGGTCAGTCTAACTCCCCAGGGATGGCAGGGGGCGGCGGCGGCGGCGGCGGCGGCTCCACGGAGGATGCTGCCCATCTCCCCGTGGCGGTGGTGGCCGGGCCTCTCGCAGGCGTGCGGAGCCGTGCGGGGCCGGGGCGGCCCGGCGCGCGGCGCTGATTGGCAGAGCGGGCGCCGCCGTCCAGGAAACGGCTCGGGTTTCAGCGGGGGCGTGACCCGCCGGGAGGGGGCGGCGGCGGCGGCGGCGGCGGCGCGGGCGGTGGCAGCCGAGAGCCCCGCGGAGAGCCGAGCGAGCGGGCGAGCGATCGCGGCCGCCACAAAGCTGGGGCGCCGCGGGGAGTGCGCGCGGCGTAGCTGGCCCGGCGCGGCGCGGCGACTCCTCTCCAGGCTGGCGGGGCCCGGGCGCCCCGAGGCCGCAGCTTCCCCCGCGCGCTCCGAGCGTTCGCAAGTTGCGAGCAAAGTTGGGTGGAGGAAGCGCCGAGCCTGAGTCCTTTCTTCCTCGCGCTCCCCAAATCCGAGGGCAGCCTGCGGGCGTCATGCCCGCGCTCCCCCGCTGCCTGGAGTGCGCGTGAAGCCTCGGAGCCTCGGCGCCCGCGGGGACCCCGGGACCACTTTTGTGTGTTTTTTTTTGGAGTTTCCCCGGAGCTCGTCTCTGGCTCGTCCCGACCCACGCCGGGCGCGGGGACAACCGATCGCCGGGGAGCGTTGCCATTCAAGGTAATCGCCGTGTCGGGCGTCTCGGGGGGCCTCGCCCGCGGGGAAAGTGGGCGCCCCGAGAGCTCGGGACGCCGGGCGCACGGTCTCCCGGGAGGAAGGAGCGGGGACTGGCGCCCGAGGCTGCCCCCCGCCCTCCCTCTTTGGCTGCATAGGTGATGGGGGAGCAGGCTGCGTGCTGGCGGCGGGTGTTTGGGAAGTTCTGCCTCTATCACCCGCATCCAGATGCTGACATCTGCCTCTGGCGCTGTCGCCCCCTCCCTGTCAAACTCCGGCGGGCGCGATCCTCCGACCCCGGAGCCGGCAGGCTTGCCCCGCGGGTGGCACAGCCCCGCAGGTCTGGGGCTCAGGGAGTCATCTTCGGGGTCCCTCGTCGCAGGGCCCGGGGAACGCCCGCCTTGCCCCTTCCAGGCCGCGGTGGAGGACCCTTCCCCGGCAGGGAGCCGCTGGGTGGGGCGGGGGACATCTTCCTAGGGCTCGCGATGCTCGTGCGGTGGCACTTTTGGGGAGGGGGCTGCTTGGGTTCTAAGGTCTCAGTGCCCGGCGCCCGCGCCCAAAGCCGCGGTCGGCGCTGGAGGGCGCGCAGCGCACCTGGGGCTAGGGGGCGAACTGGACCGACTTTTTCTCGTTCGCGCCTGCCGCCGTTCCGAGATGTCGAAAACGCAGGCGAGTGCTGACTTGCGCGCTCATTCTTCCAGCGGCCCGGCGGCGCGGGGAAATCCGCCGAGGGCCCCGCGCGGCGCTGGCTCGGACCCACGCGGCCGGAGGGCCGGGCTCTGGGGTCCCGTCGGGGGGCGACGAGCCTCCGCCGCTCCTCTCGCAGCCCGCTCCTTTGCAGACTCTTCTCCCGGGACCACTTCCTTCTCCGCCAGTTCAATAAAACCTGCCCTTAAAGGGAACCCTGCTTTCACACTCGGGGCCCCCATTATGTGTTTGGTGTGAAACGCTATCAACATTTAAAACCCCATTGTCCCCTTGGTCCCAAATCCCTGTAAATCTTCCTCTGGCCTCGACTCATTTTCATCTGAAAAGCCTGTTTAGTTTGAATAGAAAAGCAATCAGGCGCCCCTCTCCCTTTCCCTGGAATGTCAATTAAAATGCAGATTTATTTGAGCTCTTCAGCGCCCCGAGACGGGGGGGAGAAAAACAGGATATTCCAGGCAAACAAATGAAAGAAATGCTACAATGAAACCGGGTTGGTGGTGGCGAGGAGTCGCCCCGACCGGCTGCAAGTTCGCATCAGCTTGCCAGCCTTTGCAGGGACGGGATCGTGGTCCTCGGTCCGCCTGCGTTTTGCATTTTTTGAGATTTCAGTATGGTGAGGAATTCCCCCTCTCCAGAGTGGACCCCTTGTTAGCTCGGGCCTTTATCCAGTCCTGGGGAAGAGGGGAGCAGCAGCGAGACTTCAAGACAGGAGATAGGTCTGCACCCCCTTCCCCTCCTGGGGTATCCCCCACTTCTCCGGTGCTGTGGACTTTCCCGATGTGAAATCTATGAAGAACAAAGCGCCGGAGTGCCCAGCATGGGTGAGCCAGCGTGGACAGACAGCCACTTAGAGGTGGAAGCTCAGTTAAGGCGGGGGCACTGTGTCGGCTTGCCATTTTGGAGCTTGGGGAGTTTGAGAATGTTCCGGAAAATCGAGGAGTCCAGCATAGATCTGGCATGGGGACCACTCTCCAGCCAGGCTCTCTCACTTGTCACTTTGGGGGCAGGCTTGTGCCAGGTGAAAATGGTCCAGGGGAGCGGGTGGTCATGAAGAACCATCCATCACAGTGAGGGTGACAACTCCTCCCACGGCCGGGCAGAGAAGAGAGTTCCCTTTCAAGGGGAAAAATAAACACGCTGGGGCTTTCACTGAGGCTCAGACTCCAGGAAGGATTATGGTATTGAAGGCAGGAAGCTGGGATTGTGGCCGCCAGCGGCATGCTGGGCCTGTGTTCCCAACACCAAGCCTCGGGACCTAATTATCCTGCCTAGGAGGTCCCTCCATGCTTTTGTCCACTCTGGTGAAGAGTTGTGCAGACCGGCCACCTTAGGCCTCTGCCTTCCAAGAGATTTGGAGAGGGGGCTGCCGTGGGGTCTGGACCTGGAAATGGCTGTAATTCACGTTTTTGGTGCCGTCTGATGGGATGAATGAATGCCTTGAGATTGAACTGAAGTCACTGTCCGTCCACCTTCCTCTGCTTAGAGCAAAGGAGGCTCCTCTGGGCTGAGACAGGAGGGCGAGGTGGCCGGGGACACAGCTTGGGGTGCAGTCCGCTGGGGCTTAAGATTGTTCATGAAGTTGTGTTGGGGGCAGAAAATTCCCATGCATTCTGGAAATGCTTAGTAAATCTGTGAGAATGTTTGTGTACTTTCCTCCCACGTGTATGTAGAAATAGATACGGAGTTATCTTTTAAAGCTTTTAACTTTAAGAGGAAAGAAGAGTGGAAAAAATCCTTCGAGCTCTCTGAAAACACAGGGTGTGTACACACACAGACACACACACACACACTTGCTTTTGCTGTGAATTACACCATTTCACCTGTACTGTCTTTGAAGCAGAGATTTTTTTTTTTTTAATTCCTTTGGAAATGGTGCAGGACCTTTTCCCTTACCCATTTTAGCGCCAGTCAAGGCTGAAAGGAGCAGTTTCTCTGATGTAGTTTTGGGGAGGCACAGGCAGTATCGAAATCCAACATTATAATTTGAAACATCGAGTCGGCAAGCAAAACGCAGGGTTTGAGAGATTTTTATGTTAAAGATCTCACTCCCCATCCCCAGTCTTATAAAATGTGGTTTGTTCATGTCGTTCACAGAATCTGATTGTTTTAATCAAATTCTCCATCAAGTTTGTGCATTTTGGCTGTACTCTTGGTAATTGAGGGTACTGAGCAAATGTAGTTCTTGGAGTATTTTGAGCTTGGAAAATTCTCTGCCTTCAGATCAAATGGGTGAACAGACTAGTAAGTTGAGCGCCCCCTTGTACAATTTCTACCCTGAAGTTTTAGCCAATAGATTAGCATACTGAAAGTTATTGGCCCAATCGCACAGCATGACAGTCATTTACATAGCATCATCACTAATAAAGTCCTGCGTTATTCATCAGAGTTCTCATCGGCTCCGTTTCTTAACCCACTCTGCCTGGGTTGAAGACATTTACCAGGCCTGGGCTGCCATCAGTCACAGTGGAAGGGAATTCAGGCTTGGTTCAAATCTCTTTGGATCAGCTGCTTTGAAAGCAGTGCAGTTCTGTTCATTCTTCGTAAGTGGTGGCCTGCATTCGAAAATGAATCTTGACAAGTGTGAACTGGTGGGAATTTTTTGGTAGCTTTCCTGGGCTTCTTTTTATTTCACGGCTCTCCTGTCTTCCTGAGCACTCCAGTGAGGGCGGAGCACCCCTCCACTCAGCGCCAGCCCCTGCAGAAATTAGTCTGTAAGCAGCTGCCTCCAGGGTTCAGCTTTCTAAAGCCCACCTGGCCTAAGAGGAGTTAACAAGGCTGGCTCTGCCAACCTGAGCGTTGTTAACTTGCTTTTCTAGTTGCCCTTGAAACTTAAGGTCACGTGGCTTTTTCTCTTGGAGGGCGGTAAAGGTGACGTTGGATAGAAGGGAGTAGGCTTTGCCTCCCCGAAGTGGCTGCGACGATCTGTGTCCTTTAGCTACTCTTTTGTCTGTTTCTTAAAAGTATGCTTTTTCAAAGATCAGCCTCGCATGTTTCGTGGACCTGTCTGGTGGGAACACCTGGGGCTCTGAGGTGAGGAGAGAAAGGCATTGGCAGATAATGAAAAAGAACAGCGTGCGAATGGTCGAGAAGCTGACAACGGTTTGAGCCCCTTTGGGTTTACAGAACTGGCGCTGGGGAGGATTTCACTGACCGGCCGAATCTCTTTCCTCTAGAGGCTGCGGAGGCTGCAGCGTCCCTGTGGTTCCGGAGCCCACCGCAGGCTGAAGGCGTTGCTGGCAGTCCATGCGCGTAGAGGAAGTGTGCAGATGGGATTAACATCCACATGGAGATATGGAAGAGGACGGGGCATTGGCACCGTAACCATGGTCAGCTGGGGCCGCTTCGTCTGCCTGGTTGTGGTCACCATGGCAACCTCGTCCCTGGCCCGGCCCTCCAATTTAGTGAAGGATACCACGTTAGAGCCGGAAGGTAAGTTGTTGAATTTCACTTTCAGGGTACCAAGTCTGTTTGGGGATTTGTCTGGGGCAAGTGGCGTGCACAGCGAGGCCTGTTTTAGAATCAGCTGCCCTTGCCTTGGAGATGAGTCTCTGAGAGCGAGGGGGAGTGGTCTGTCATCGCCCCACAAATCGGAGAGTATGAGAAGGTTCTTTGCTGTCAGGACTGCAGGCAGAGTGGTATAGTTTGGTGGACTCTTGGTGTGTGCGTTTCTCTGTGCTGGGTGAGGGAGGCTGGAAGGGGGAGCGTGTGATGAATGCCACGAGCTTCTGCAGTAGGATTCACACTGGAGAGAGAGTCTGGCTTACAATGTAAAGAATTTGCTATTTCTTGACAAAAGGAGCCACTAAGGGAAATTGCCAACATATGAAATGCTGACATTTTATTTTCATTGTCTAAGGAGAAAAAGAAGCTTCTGAAGTTCAGCACAGAGAAGCTTGATTTTTTTTTTTTTTTTTAAGCATTGTAATTCATAACACTTAAGCATTAGGTCACAGTGGCAAATTCTATTTTAGGTAAATTTGAAAGCAAATGTACCTGGGCGTCTCCACACCTGTGAGAACTTCCAGATCTAACAGGCTGTTTCAGCTTTGGAAATTTAATTTTAAAGGCCCAAGGGCAGTTGTGAGCACTAATCGAGGAGGCCGAATTACTCAGCGGGGCAGATTCAGAATCTTTTTTCCAGGTCCTTCTGTGACGACAGTGGCCAGGACCCTACCTGATGCAGCATTGGAGTCTGTCATCAGTCGGGAATATCGGTGGCTGACTTATTTTTTGAGCGGTAATCTGAGAATAAACGGCAGATCCTAGCACTCATCGCCACTTAATGAATCTGTTTGCCGAGAGCCCAGCTGGTCCCTGCTTAACTTGGGGGGCCCGCCGCGGACTGTTCTCGAAGAGGACAGGAAAGCCTGTTCGGGACAGTATGGGAAGGAGGGCTGTGTTCCCGTGGGAGATGAGCGTGCCGAGAGAGGGGCTTCCCACGAGACCCCCTCCGTGCACGAGCCACGAAAGGATAAGTAGGGGCGACTGTTTCTCCTGCGGAGGCGTTTATTACCGGACGCAGTGAGAGAGAGAGACCGGCATCCTTTTTCTAACTTAGAGGGATGGAGGTTTTATAATGAACAGTTGTGGTGACATGCACAGTGGCTTCCACGTCTCCGGGAAGCGAATCTGGTAAGCGTTGGTGTCTGAGGCTCTAGCTGTGATGCTTATGGGACGTCCTCCTTGTGACCTGTGCTGTAAGCACAAGTGTAATTTTCAGTGGTGACGCATGTTGAGAGGGCTTAATGGGTGGGAACAGGTTCCCAGTTTCTGAAAGTTGGGCCTGTACTTCTTTAATTTTGCTAATAATTACAATGGATGTTTCTCTAATTGCTGCTTTTCCCTTGAGTGCGTCTTCAGCGGCGTGAGCCCAGCACCGGCCCAGGGTAGGGAAAAGCTGTCATTTTTCATTTAGACTTTCGGGGCAGCATTATTGGGAGTTTATTTCAACATAAAGTGTAAAGTGTCCTGGAGGACTTCTTTTATCGTATTTAATCATTGAAGAAAGTTTAAAATATGTGTGTACATGCAGGAAGAAGGGGGTGAGGGAGGAGTGGGCAGGGGCGGAGTCCCGCCCAGCGGTTCTTTGTGTGAAAATTTGTACCCAACAAAGTGACTATTGAAAGCGGGGTCTTCCCGTCCTGGCATCTGAGGACGCGTCAAAGGGAGGTCCATGAATTCTCTGAACTTGTAGGTAATATTTTGCAAATGTCTTTCTGTGCATTTTTCTGGGTTTCGTTTTTCTGAGGTTTGGTGTCCAGGGTTGTGAGTGGTTAAAAAAAAAAAAAAGGTTTACTGGAAGGTGCGAAACTCTGCTCTGGAAAAGCATACGAACTCCTGGACCTCAGCTTCTCTTTCTGTCATCTTCTGTTATGTTATCTTTTATCTGTTGTATTTGATAAAATGATCTTTATTAATGTTAAAGGAATATTAACATCTTCAGAAGCCTTCCGATGACCTACCCCAAAACGTTGCTAGGAGATTTAAATGTGCCTGGGTATAAAGAACAGTTAGCTCAGGGCCTGGCATCTGATACGCACCAGGACACATTATCATCCTTCCCGGAGAGCGGGGCCTGTCAGTTGCCACAGTGTTAGGAAACGTCTAGGCTTTTGGAGACCGTTGAGAAGAAAGGCGCTGCCTGATGGAGGCGGCTCCCTGCGTGTCCAGGCAGCCGTGCTTGCTTTGCACAGGGTCTGCGCTTGGCTTGTCTCTTAGCCCAATATCAGCAGCCCATCGGAGCCCTAAGGTGAGTTCCTCCATTGCAGGAGTTTTGCCTTGGTGTCAGAGGTTATTAGGAAGGAAATCTAATTATAGATGAGAAAGGAGTGTTTAAGGGCTGGGAGCAGACGAAGGCAGCTCTGGTGTAGGCTGTAGTCTTGCTGAATCGGGGTGGGAAGAGGAGCGGGGAGAGAGAGATGGGCTGACCCCATCACATGTCTCTCAGGACCTGTCTGTCCTCCTTGGGTACTATAACTATAGCTTTGATTAACAATAAGTTCAGCCTTGACCTTCTCTTGTACAGGGCCTTTGTGGTGTGCTAATTTGGAAGCTCAGTTTAGATAATGTCTGTTGGGCTGGACCAGAGGAAAATGTGTCCAGAGAAAAATGCAGCTGAGTTCCGGGAAGGAGCATGAGCCCTAATACTAGAGGATCCTTTTCCAATCATCTCGGCTTTGTACAGTATCATATCATATGTCATCATCGCATCTGTCTGTCAATCATCCATCATTCCTCTTCCGACACTTTGGGAAGTGGAAACAGTAGGATTGGGTCTACTCAACTGACTTAAGAAGAAAAGAGTGTCTAGAAGATTTTAACTGTTACTTTTCCAGATTAAAAATGGATCTTTTCAGTTTGTCATTCGTTATTGTAGGGGACCAGCCGAAGGGTATAAACTCAGTTATTGACCCAGTGGAGGGCAGTCCTCACTGCCAAGTACTGTTCTGTTGATTAATATTCTAATTATTTAAAGTATAGTCAAGCTTGATTACCCTGGGGAGGAGGCAACTCTTACTTTCAAGTTCTTCCTGACTTTGTCACCTACTCTGGTTAATTAAGTCATTGTTGACACTAACCTACATCTTTGTTTACACCAGCCCAGTAGGAGCTAAAATAAAAGGGCTTTTCTAACCCCAAACCCTTAATTACTTTCCCACCCTCCACAAAGTGTGATTCTGAAAAGCAGCAACCTAGGAAGAAAGTAGTTTGCATGATTTTTCTTTTTTCTTTCTTCTTTCTTCTTCTTTTTTTTTTTAACCAGTATTTTCACAACCTTCTGAGAGGTGATGCTTTCCTGGCCCGATGTGAATTGGTCCAAAGTTCAACAGCAGAGAGGCTGAGTGAGGGGTCCTCTCGGAGTCCTCCCTGAGATCACTGCAGTATGGTTTACGGCTTTCTTAGAAGTACTGTAAACGCCGTAATATCAGCCATACGCATTTAATTGCAAGTTAAAAGAAAAGAAGAAAGAATATATCCGCATACCAAGAGTGAATGATTTAAAATAATCTTCTGTTTTGTATTATCTGCATCTTTGTTCCTCAGTATGAGTGTTAATATTTAAGAGTTGACTGTAACTTGATAGTTAGCCGAAGAACAAGGACTTATTCTTGGTCAATTAAACCAAATGCAGGCTTATGCAGTTAAATACACAATGAAGTACACATTCTTTATTAGTATATAAAGTATTTCACAATTCATAGACAAAGAGCTGTGTTTAATATTACTTCTAGAGCAAAAATTTGGCAAGCCCAGAGAATCAGTATTTGTGTAATGTCTATACCGGCTCCTTCTGACGTGAATTTGGGGGGTGTGCGTGCGTGCGTGCGTGTGTGTGCGTGCATGCGTGCATGCGTGCGTGCATGCGTTGCCTGTTTTTTTTAAAGCAGTTAAAACATTGAGTACCTCCTATATGACCAGCCGCCTACTGGGCCATAACCGAAGCCTTGTTTGAGTCTTTCTGACCCAGTTGAGGGTGAGAATTCAGATAACCAGAGAAATCCAATATAAAATGTTTCCAATATTAGACTTAATGAATAATTACATGGTTATGAAATAACTGGAGGGGTGTTTAAACAGGAAGAGTTTTGTTTAATGTTCACATTCTCAGTAAAATGTATCTAGTAGCCTTCCAGCTCGTAGTCTGTTGTTCGGGTGTTTACTTATCCAGGGTAATTGGTGACAGGCTACCACCCTCTTTCATCAGAGTCTGGCTTAATTTTACATTTCCATTTAAGCTGCCTAATTTTAGCCTTTAAAGGAAAATGTGGGAAATCGATTTCGGGGTGCCAAGCCTGTTAGACTAGGTAGGAAATACAGCTGGTGTGCGACTCTAGCTGTACTGGCTGATCTTTGCAAGGTGATTTGTTATGGTAGGTGATTCAGAAATTACGTCCTGAGAGTTTTGCAGGCTATCCCACAGATGGCTCTGATCCGGTGGGTTTTATGTGGCTGTGCTGAGCCGTCCATGGTCTTCACTGTTGCGTTCTCCGTGAGAGATGACTTTAGACTTAGGTTTTGCATTCTCTTTATCCTCTCGCTCTATGTCCAGGTGAGATGTAGGGATGACTCTGCTTTTCCAGCTTTCCTAGCATCGAAAGGCTTGATATTGCTAACATACACCCTTACCCCGAGTCCTTGTCTCTGTCTAACCTTCTTCGTGTCATTTCTCTTAACTAATGGTGACGGTGTCGAAGGCTCTATGTGGCTGAACATGGAGTCTGATTGATATATAAGGGCTGAAAGTTTGGCCTTATTCAAAGAGGTGGGTTTCCGATGATTCTATCCAAAATGAGCAAACCCTAAGAACTCAACTTCGACTTGACAGGGGCTCTTAAACTTGAGTTTTTAAGGCTATGTGTAATTTGTGTTCCATTTTGGGGGAAATGTTTATCTTTGTGGGAAGCCTTAAGGCTCTCTGCCAGCCATAGAGTGTCCAAACACTGGCCACTTCCTCCTGTTTACTACCCAGGTAGACCCAGCTAGGTACAGCTCTGGCCTTTTTGGGTTAGGGAATGTGAGGAGGAGGTAGGGGAGGGAGCCCAAGGCCAAGTTCTTTAAAGAAGTCTGGTTGAACCAGCTGCTGGCCTCTTCTCTGTGATGGTTCAGCGTGTCTTGGAGATGGCTCCTGAAATTAACAAAGGTCGCACTTTCCCCGAGGTTTTCTGTTTTTCCTTGTTCTGACCTGTTGCTATCCCTTTCTAGGGCATGCTGGAAAATCCAAAATGGTAGCCGCATCAGCAGTCTATGGTGGTTGCAGGCTTTCCCTGGCTTCCATTATATAACTTCAAGCTTTTACCATTTATGCAAAAGGGTATTTAATTATTGGGGCAGATCACGGTCATCCTGGAAGAGTGCCTGTCAGTAACAGGCACACTTTAGGTGTTCAGTAGTTTTGGTTTTGGGAAACTCGCACCATGACTGAGTTTTAACGTGCTGGGCGTGAGCCGTTGTCATTTGTTCCACTTTGGGATACCGTAAGTGACTACACCCCGTTCTGGACTTTTGCCGCTTCCTGTGAACTGAATATTAAAAATTTCAGATTCTTTTTGACTGCGCTGAGTCAGGGAGCCGAGCTGTGGCATACTCCTTCCCTTAACCCCTTGTCCAACTGAAGAATGGTAAATTCGAAGTCGTGTCTGAATGGAACGCAGACATATATAGAATCTCAGGTTATGGTGAACATGTTTTCTGAGGAGGTCAAAAAATAGCTTATAAAGAAAATACTGATAGATTCAGGAATGAGGAAAAGGGACGTATCTCTTTGTATGACTTACATGGCACCTTTCCTTAAAAGAAAGAACTCAGTTCTGAGTTCTGACATTCAACCGCATAAATTGTCACGACATATTTTCTAACAGTAGAACTTCTAGGTTTCTATATGTGGCCTCTTTTTACACATAACTGTTTACTGTTAAGGTTTTCCATACGTGACTGTTGTAAAGTTTTAAAAATAGCGAGACATAGAAAAGGCCAATTTGGTGTTTTGGGGTTGGGGAGGTGCCAAGAAATGAAGATCTTTGTAGTGACAAGTTTAGGATTTAAACTTTTCGAAAACCCTTAAATGTCATATTGTTAGTTGACTGTGAGATTGTCCCAAAGGAGTGTGGATCCCTTTAAGCACCTCCTTCCTGTCCATTAAATCTCCTGGATTTCCACCAAAATGTGTTGCATTCTTAGCTGACTCAGGTGGATGCACAATGGAATATATATCCTAAATGTTATAAATGTCTCAAATTTAAAATCACTCAAATCTTAAAAAGACCAAGAATCCTTTAAAAAATTAGCCTGAATTCTGCATGAAAAATGTAAATGAATAGAGTCATTTTGAATGGTATGTGATGTGCTTTCTGAGGACATAAACTCACAGAAGGAACTTGGCCTTTGGAGCTAGGCAAGTCGAGTTTGAATCTCTCCACTATCTGCTGGTGCTGTGACCTTGGACAAGTTAGATAACCTCTGTGAGCCTTCCTTTTTTAATCTAAAATGGGGCTGATAATATCTATCTGGAAGGGGGAATATGAAGATTAAATGCAGATGGGATGTAAAGCCCTACTTAGTCCCTGACCTGTGGTAGGTGCTTCGTAAATAATCATTCCCCCCGCCCCGCACCCCACCTCCTTGTCTAGGTAGACACCAGATACAGGAATTAAAACCGACATTTCAAGGATGTTTACCCTACAGTACACAATGATAAATTTGATGAGCAACATTTACATGAATTAAAATAGAAAGGGGCTCTAGACCTTGGATTCCTCGAACCCTTTTAACCCTCTTGGGCATTTGCATGTCTGGACTTTGGAAATGTGATCATCTTGCTGTTTGCAGTCCAAATGGTTCAGGGTTGGCTTTTTTTTTTTCCTTCTTGAAGAAAGGCGGTTGCAGCTAATGTAATAATTGCAGGACATGTACTTCTTTGAGGAGCAATATATTTTGGCAAGGGAAGGGTTTTCTGTTTGAGGCTTCCAATGAACAGATTGTTATTAGGCCCTGTGAAGACCTTTGGAGAGAAGGTTGTGGGATTGGTTGGGGTGAGGTAGGGTGTAGCGTGTGCTGCTTTTGTCTCAGCCCATGACGGGAGGCCCTACAGCATGTCACGATCATCCCTGCCACGTTGGCTTGTGGTGACTTCTCCTGGTCAGCCTGCTGGGCTTTCCTGGGTGCACAGGGAGGTGGGGCTTCTAGTCTGCATGGAAGGAAATTGCCCTGGGACCCACAGTAGCCAAGGGGGAGGGGCTGGGGTTACTTGATAGGACAGACAGAACTGGGGTTGGGAGGAGGGATGGTAGTGGGGTTGGTCAGTGTAGATGGGGTCGTGTTCTTGTAACCATCCTTTGAGAGGGTGAGGACGATGCAACAATAAGTCATTACCATTTGTTAAGTGCGTGCCATGTGTCGGACAGCGTGCTGACATGTATTACCTCTAACCAGCCGACCCTGGATATTCCTTGTCCCATTTTATGGATGAGGTAACTGAGACTTTTGGAGGTGAAATGATTCCTCGAAGACCCCCCTGTGGGTGAGGGTGGGCCCAGGCCTTTGGGTGAATTTCTTGGTGCAACACTTTCTCAGTTGACTCTACCTCTTGCCTGAGTGGGGGTGTCTTTTGTGGAATGCTGTGTTGGCCCTCTCATTCTCCCCCAAATCTCTCATTCTTCCCCCACTTATCCACATGACTCACCTAAGCCTATTTGAAGAAAAATCATGGGCAATAAAATCATTTCAATATTACCATTTTGTGATTCTTCTAGAATGGCCTCTTAGTGGAATGTAGCTTATTGGTAAGAAGCTAATCCTCTCTGCTGTGTCCCAGGGGACAGGAAGGGAGACCGTTCCGAGTGCCAGTTAGTGACCCAGGCTAAGTCATGCGGCGGGAGTTCGGGATGGGAAAGCCTGGTATTTGTCCATTTAGCTCATAAGCCACCTCAGTGGAGCAGGGACAAGCCATTCCCAGTTTCTTGTTCCAAATGCTTCTGGCGGTTTGCCCTGGATCCTATTAAATGTTAGTCTCTTTGGTTGTCACTTTTCATGTTATGTCAAGCTTTTCCCAGCATTTCTGGTTTATGATTGGGTCAAGGCCCATCTGCGCAGACTCACGTACCTGGGGTTCCTGCAGTCTGTGGTCAGGGAGGTGACAAATGTCGAGCCTTGTCTGGCCCTTCTAATGTCAGAAACTGGGAAAGGAAAAAAGAGAAAACATTCCAACAACGAATGGGCAGAAGCAGCCTTAGGAAAGGTGTCCCCAGGAGAAAAGAGGCTGGGGACAAGAGCCCATTTTTAAAGCAGAGTTAATTTGGTGGTTAAAAAAAGTCAGCTCTGAGTGGTTCTAGCTAGATGCGGGGTGAGCGGAGGCGGGTGTATCACTGAACTCCGCGCCGGTCGCTGGCACGGTGGATGCAGAATGTCCGGGGGTCACCGGCGTTGGGAAGGAAGGTTCGGTGTGAGGTTGTAGCAGGCGTGGCTGGTTGGAGGCACGGGCAGCTTTGCCTCTTCGCCTTGTAGCCCTGGTGCCACGAGAACTTCCAGAGCTTGGCAGAGGTGCTTTTCCGGTTGCAGGATAATTGCTGTGGCTTCTTTGGGTTCATTCCCCCAAATAAGTTTGTTGAGGCCCTACTACGTACCAGGTTCTGGAGGGAAAGAATAGCGAGCTGGAAACAGTCCCAAGTGCCAAGCTGAGTAGAGGAGACAGATATTTGTCACATAACTGCAAAAATGAGGGCCAGTTCCAATCCAAGGTGAAGGGACAGTGAAGGAAGAGCATAGTGTGTCTCAGAGGGACTTGGGGGACCCCAAGGAGGGCAGTGTGCTGGAGCGACCCCATGAGGGGCGTCAGAGGAGACTGGAGAAGTAGACCAGGCTGGTGGGCCTGTGTGCCACGGCGAGATTCTTCTGGGAACTCCAACTGTGCAGCGTCCTGAGGCTGGTCTCCAAGGGGGTGGGCACCCGCCTGGACTCCTCAGCAAACACACCGCATCGGTCCTAGTGGGCACCATCCGGACGTGCCGGCGCAGTTGCTCCGTTCCCAGTTTGGAAATTGTCCAGGGCCTGGCCTCTCTGCTGTCCGCTGTCACGAGTTACTGAGAGGCGTCCACCTTAAAGGCAGGGCAGGTGGGGAGGTGGTCATGGGCAGCCCCCGGCCCGCACCCGCACAGGTCATTTCAGCCTGCTGCTTGACTGCCTCTTTGCTGGGGGCTGCAGTTACTTGCCAGGCCAGTGCAGAGGCAGGGAGGTGACCCCAGGGCAGGGTGGCTGAGGAGGCCAGGTGCACCTGGGCTGGGTAGCAGATGCCTATTCAGCTCCCCTCTTAGAGACCTCTCCTGGGGACACAGTCTCGGTTTAAGAAAGGCCCAGGCACGCCCTGTCCACTGGAAGCCAGAGGTGCTTGTGTTTTGAAAGGTAGGGACCCTTCAGAGATGTACCTCTATGCTAATGTGTGGCTCAGGGCAGGGGAGAAAGGTTAACCACGGGCGCCTATCTTAATTTGGAATTTCCTGAATTGATGTGGTTTCAGTCTCTGGCATAGGATTCCCCCAGGCGGAACTTTTCTCTGCAAATCACAGGGAGTAAAGTGATCCCTGTGGTATTGATCCCTGTGGTTTTGACCCGCCTTTCTGGGTCCTGTGGGGCAAAGGCAGCGGGGACTGTGCCTCCTCCCCGCACAGCCTCTCCTGGAGGTCATTCCAGCTGCGTGCTTCAGCCTGAGAGCCAGTGCCTCGCTGGCTGCCTGAAGTCACTGAGGCCTGAGCTGCCAGATCAAACCCATTCAAATGAGGGGGGCCATCTGTTTCTCCGTATCCAGCTGCTGTCCCTTCATTTGCAAATGGCTGGGATGCTGCTGGGGGGAACCAGTCCGGGACACATCTGCAGGCTCCGAAGGAGTGTTGGAACTGGGGTCCTGCTGAGAGAAGAAAGGCTGAGCCCTTTAAGTAAACTTGCTGAACAATACACCCCAACGTCCTCAGTGAGGAAGCAGGAGGCAGCCTTGCCCTCCTGGAGTAACTCTTACTCCTCCCCACAACTTTCCTTTTTTTTTTTTTTACTTTTTCTTTTGTTCCTGGGGACACTTAAAAGTATTCATTTATTCAGAAAGTTCTTACTGAAAAGGGGCCTGTTCCATGGGCTTGGGGACATCGATCTGACTTTTAAGGGACTCACAGGGCAAATGTGTCTGCTGAGTATGCATCATTTATGGACTATTTGTGTCATTATCAGGGGAGAGTGGTGAGCTGGTCCCAGTGGCAGTTTCTAGGAGCCACAGGTAGCAGCACTAAATGTGAAAAGGTGACTGTCCCTGAGAACTTGTTCCTGGAGTGTCGTCACGCCGTTGTCTTTGGGGCACGCTCTCTGGAGCGAGCGCAGGCTGAGAAGCCCAGTCCCTGGAACGCAGGTCTTCCAGCTTGTGAGCTGGAGGGCTCTCCCCTTTGGTGTTCGGGGTTCTTCCCAGCATGCTGTGGGGCTGTGATAAGTCACCCGGAGGCTAGCTGGGATCCTGTTCTCAGGGGAATTCTGAGGAGGCTACTGTGCCCCGACATACACACATCAGGTATTTCCAGTTTGTTGGATGGGTGAATGGCAGTCGACGGTGTTTCAGCAATCCGGAGGCGCCTTCCCTTACTGCAGTAAAAAGACAGGTGTTGTAAGTGGTGTGGGTAACAAAATCCTTGGGTGTTTGGCTCCATTTGGGAACATTCTTGAAATCCACCTCAGTCAACTTACATATATTTGATGTGACAGGTTTGTCGATTTGAAAGAAAACCCTGTTTTAAAGTCAGGAATGCAAATTGAGGTTCTCATGTAGTTGGGGGTAAAAAACAGTCTGCTGATCAGTTGGTATTAACCTATAGCCGTCAGTGGAGACCCAGGCCTGCGCTGGCCAGCCACAGGCGGGGGACCAGCTGAGGCGGGGGCTGCTTTCCCTCAGATGTATCCCCACTCTAGAGTTTGCAGAGCCTTCCCAGGCAGCCTCTGGTTTTGTCCTTGTGGTGACCTTGACCGGCCACAGGCTAGCCCGAAGGTGTTTGTTTCCCTGTTCTATGAACCAGGGCTCCGAGGCTCAGCGTCATGAAGGCGCCGCCCGAGTTGACACGATTCGTCACAAACTCTTGTCCTTGGACACCGGAGCTCACAGTGTGGCTCTCGGACCAGCACCATCAGCGTTACCTGGGAACTTGTGGGAAACCCAGAACCTGAGACCCTACCCCGTTCCTATTGACCCAGAAACTTTGGCAGCGGTGCCGGGAAGCTGCGTTTTCGGAGTGGAGTTGGAGAGAGCTGGGCCGACCCCGTCCTTAGCAAGCTCTCTGTTGGAATGGAGGGTGGCAGGTGGGAGAAATACACACACCACCCAATACCGGCCGTGCGTGTACTGGGCTGGAGGTGGGAGTAGCATAGTCAGTCTCTTAATGGGAACCAGGAACTTTCACAGGAAGGTATTCGAGCGGGGCTTTGGAGGTTGAACAGGAGCTTGCCCGGCAGAGTAGCGAGACCGGTGGCAGGTCGAGGGCATGGTGCCTGTGTGGACAGGCAAGCCTTGGGCATGAGGGGGTGGGTAGAGACAGATCTGGGGCTGGGAGCCACCGAGGCCTTAGGGCGGCTGACGTTCCTTGCATTTTACTCTGTCAGAGTTTTGAGTGGTCTGCACCTTTTTTTTTCTTTTTTAAGTAGAGTTAGGTCTGCTTTTCAGAAGACCACTGTGGCGGTCCATGGTGGATTCCTGGGGCGGACCGTGGGTGATGGGTTCGCAGGCTTGCAGAGGTCTTTTGACAGGTGGCAGAGGCTCGGAGTGGGCCTGCGGGAATGAAATCCTGCCCTTGCCTTTTCAGGGCTGCTTCACAGAGAGAATTAAGAACAAAGGGGATTCGGGCACGGATGGCACGAGAGGCGAGGAGGAGGAGAGGGGCCTCAGCCGACTGAGCTCGAGCTCATGTTATGTGCTGACTCCGTTCAGCGAGAGGTCAGCGGAGGAGAAGGAGGTTGAAGGTTGTTTTGGATAAGGGCCTCTGTAGACATCCAGGTAATGCGTTCCCTCCGGCACGTAGAAATATGAACCTGCAAGCAGGGACTTGAGTGGCATTGACGGGGAGGGGGTGGGGAGGCTGCAGAGACGGAGGAGGAGAGATTGTAGGGAAAGGCCCAGAGGGGCAGGGTGGGCTCCTGAAGGTCCCGGGGGGATGGGGTGGGGTGGGGAGAGCACGTCCCCACACATACGCGTGCACACACGCATGTACACACGCAGAAGGCAGGGTGGCACTGTAGGTCATGAGCAGTAAACCATGTGTCGGAGCTCCAGAAATGTGATAGAAGTTTCCTCTTTAACGTCCCCATTTCCCACATTTTGAAGACCTGGTCAGGGGGCTTTTCTTCCTTCTGTGCTGAGCCTCTTGCAGCTGAGGAATAATCACCGTCTCAGCTGGAAGGCTTCCTGGGGGCGGGAGCTTGCCGGGGGGCCTGCCCTCTGTGCTCTGCCCCGTTGAGTGTTGTTCCTGGTTTGCAGGTGAAGAAACCGGAAGTGATTAGACAGCCGAGGGGCTCGTTCTGGGTCACACGATTAAGTGGCAGAGTTGGGACTCTGGTCTGTTCCGAGTCTGTACTTCTCACATCCCCAGCCTGTCCTTTGCCTTTCTGAAGAGTCACCAGGGAGGGGACAGAAATGGGATTGGAGCCTTAACGCTAACAGACTGCGAAGGACTCGGGGGACAGCTGTGGGAACTGAAGGAGCATCTGTATAAGGTGGCTCGCCACTGTATCCATTGACGAGGGCCACCCCAGGGCGAGTGCTGTCATCGGGGCTCAGAAGGTAGGCGGTTAAGTTTTTAGAACGAGAGATGATGTGTGTTCATTTTAAAGGTGACACCTCCGCAAGGCCACTCTTGACCTAAAAGATGGTGTTGAGAACGGTCAGGCGAATCCCGTTCATTCCTTCAACTCCTTGTGAGGCCCAACACTTTGCCCCCCTCCCTCACCCCACCCCTCACCCCCTTGACCCTTGCGGTGACACTGGTAGTATAGAACTTACCCCCTGTGGCCCCCATAGGTCGGCAGGGCCAACTTGTTGAGGACGTGTTCCCCAGAACAGTGTGCCCTAGGGAGCCCTGAAGATCTGAGACAAGCTCATTCGCCCTCCACGTCTGGCGAGCGAGTTCCCGGTAGGCAGGTGGCTTGGGCCCTGGATGCGCAGGTGGCCGAGCACATAGGCTCCTCATTGTCCATCTGACCTGGGGGTGCAGGCCCCTTTGACATAACCTGCAGTGCCAGTTTCTGCTTTCTGGGCACGAGATCACCTAGTGGCCTGTCTCTTTGGGAAATGCTCCGTGAATGAGGGCTCACGTTTGAAGTTCTTGCTCAAGAAAGCTGCCAGCGTCTAGGGATGTTATACAGATGACATGGGGTCACTCCCGGTATCCTGGTGATCCCATGGCAAGTTTGCTCTCGTGAACGTGCAGGTATTCTGACCGGGGCGAACCCCCCACCCCGTTTTGTGCTCCACTCTCTCCCTTTCGGAGAACACGGCGATTAATGGCCTGAAACGTCAGAATCCAAAAGAGGGGATGCCGACAAAGCGGGGCTTGACTCTTTGGCGACTCCCTCTTAAACGACCGCATTCTTAAACACTGTGCTATTGCTACATTTTCATTTTCTCTTTTCAAACTCGAAGAGCTGTTCATCACGTTTCTCAAAGACAGACCTAAATTATGGGAGGGGCGCGCCTAGCTACGTCATCGGTCATGGTTACCATATTGGAAACATGAGCCATTATCTCCTCCGACCACGGGGAACGTGAGCCAGGCTGGGCCAGTCTGGCTACCGTGGCGGAGGCAGTTATGAGTGGTGGTTATGGCCTCGGGACGCAAGGGGAGTTTTGAGTCCCGACGTGTGTGTGTCCACAAGACATCCTGACCGGCAGTCGTTTGCACGGAGAAAGCCGTGGCCTTTCTCCTCGTTTTCTTCTCGGGGTTTCATGACCTTGACCTCTTCCTGTCCGCCATCTTTAGTGCTGGCGGTGTTTCTTGAGGTAGAGGACTTCCATCTTTTATATCATGCAGTGCGTCTGTCTCTTCCTCCCCCTTAAGAACAAATCGTACCTCTGCCTTATAAGGCCTCCATTTGATGTCAGGGTTTTTTGTTTTTTTTTTTTGCTCCTGCAAGTCTGTTCTTGCAAAAGGGGATGCTCTGAGGATGTCTGAGCTGAAAAGCCAGCTCTGCCACTGGCTGACTTTATTGTCTGTGTGTCTGCAGAGCCCCCGTGCCAGGGCACGCAAGGGCAGTCGTTTCTGACTCGATTGTGGGGGCCTCAGTACCTTTATCTTTTCCTGTTGGTAAGTTTTGATGGCAGCTAGACTGAAACTATGCCATGGAGAAGTGGGGGTTCCTTTCCTCCAGAGCCCCAATGCTGGTAAAACATGGAAAAGCTGCTGAAATGCCAGGTGTCTGTCCAGACTCCCTCCATGCAAACTTGTAAAAATGCCCCAGGAGCGTGGTGTGTACGAAGATTCTGCGTTCCATTCCTGGGGACAGAAAATTGGGTATTGGCCAGTTGGAACTTCTCATCGGGACCGTGGCGTGTCCGCTGCAGGCCCTCTCAGAGACCAGGAGGGCGAGGTTAACCGGATCAGCCACCACTTACTTGCTGTGTACCGTGACACTGAAGTGACATTTGCCGCTTCATTCTGTGTGTTTCTTCTGTCAAGACATTGGCAGCCCCAGAGCAGCGATGTTTATTCCTCCCATACGAAGTGGCAGGATGTCTGGGAGGGCACCAGGACACCGAGGCGCCCTCGCTGCTCTTGCCCCAGATGCTCCATCGCAGTTCCCTTGGGAGCCCTGATCTGTGCCCAGAGGGGCGGGCTCATCCCTGCAGCCCCACCCCGAACAGTGCGGGCCTGCACTGCAGTTACATACACCTGCCCGTCTCTCCTCGGCTTCCCCCCCGCCCCCACTCTCGCCCCTCTTCCTTCTCGAGAGGAATCTGTTTCTAGATTTCTCTCTTTCTCCCTTTCCTCCCCTTTCCGGAGGAATGTGTTGAAGGCGTGAACACCCTTGGCTTTCTGAGGGGGACAAACCTCAGGGGCATATATGTCCCAGGGGTGACCCTACTGCA
Organism: Pteropus medius; assembly: GCF_902729225.1. Lineage (NCBI taxonomy): Eukaryota > Metazoa > Chordata > Mammalia > Chiroptera > Pteropodidae > Pteropus > Pteropus medius. The sequence goes on from NW_024344377.1 coordinate 2,105,762, forward strand.
TCCTTGAAGCTGGGGTTCCTGTTTCTTAGCTGTGATGAGTCTGGACATTTGAAAAGACATCGTCCCAAAGAAACCCCAGAAAAGGCTCAGTTCGTGAAATGTGATCTAGTCAGTCGTCCCGTTGGCATAAACTGCTTTTTTCTTCCTTAACAGTTTAAATGTCGTCTGTTCCCCCACGAAACGATTGGACAGGGCAAGATGCCGGTCTCCCATCTGTTCTCTGTTTGCATTTGGGCGCCATTTCAAAAACCACACGGCAAAAGTTTATAGGCAAACATTATAAAAAGTGACAGTCTGAAGTGCTGCTATCGCTGGTTTGGCAACAGAAAGTGTTACCTGAAATAGCTTACTGTTCCAACTCTCTCCAGCGCTTCGGTTGTCTCGAGACGACATTGGTGGACAGTTCCGCTTTACGTGGACGATGAAGTCACGTAAACCTCAGCCTCTTCTGGATGTCACGAGCTTTCCCCTGCTTGGGCTCCCCTCACACACAGGCAGAATTCGTTTCCCTGTGGTTGTCAACCGGGAAGTAAGTTCATGCAGCTCATCGTTGGTGATGGCAGCGTGATGTCACACCAAGACCTGAGGTCATGACCTCTTCTATCCACCCTGATCTGCTAGAGGTTCCTTCTCCTCCCAGCAAGTTCAGATGGATGCAACTAGACGTGCACACAGCAGAGCTGTCCGCTGCCAGGCCCGTGGTCGCAGCAAGCAGAAGCAAGCGCGTCGAGCCCGCCCAGAAGGTAAACTCGTCGCCTTGTTTGTCTAGCAGTTTTAAGGCCTCGGTGACAGAGGACAGCCAACACGAGTGCGTGCGTGTGTTCCAGCTCTCGCTCTTTTCAGATTTTAATTCGTGTCACGAAAGATAGGTGGAAACATATCTTCCGTCCGTCTGTAGAAGCCCCTGAAAGAGCATTTATTTGGTGGGTAGCAAAGTGGCTTCCGGAACCTTCCCAGTCCAGCAAGAAGGGATACGGGTCATGCTGGCCTGGGAGCTTCGTGTGGGTTTATTCCCCTGGCCTGCATCAGAAAGGTGAAAAGTATGCCAGAGCACCAGAACAGATACACCCAGGAGATGTTAATATTGCTATAAAAAGGTATTGTTTCGATCTCCCAGGGACGACTTCGCCCTGTGTCAACCTTTATGTTTTTACGGAGCAGGTCGTGCGCTGTGGTGGGCTCGAGGTGAGGCCCGTGTCAGTGGAAGATGCTCCAAGTTAGGGAGGCTGATAGGGCGTCGTGGACTCCGCATCGCCGGCATCAAAGGGGCGGGGCAAATTGTCCTGGCTTCCCAGAGGGCAGTGGGAGGTGAACGCCACTGTGCGTTTATGTGGAGTGGGCAGGGAAGTCACCTGGGCTCACGCACGGAGCAGAAACGCAGCAGCCTCACTGTGGGCACCGGACAGAGCTCCCCCCACTGAGCCAGCCGTGTGCGTCCAGGCTGCACCCCTGTGTTCTCAGCACCTTGGCCTGAGATGTCTCTGGTGTGGCAGCCTGTGAGCTGGGCCGCGGGGGCTGCTGGGTGGCGTGGGAGGGACCCCGGTGGCATTCGGCCCTCCCTTCCCTTCCATGTGTCCCCATTGCCCGCCCCCTGACTCTCTCCCTTCTTGATCCCGTTTCTCCCCAACCCCTTCGCCCTTTCCTTCTCCTGTTCCTTTTATTATTTATTTGTTTGTTTATTTTCAGTTGTGGTTGACATTTGATATTATTTTAGATTAGTTTCAGGTGTACAATGTAGTGGTTAGACCCTGGTATAATTTATCAAGCGATCCCCCCAGTAAGTCTAGATTTTCCCCAATTTCTATCGCTTTCAATGGCCCATTCACCCTTCCCCGCTAAGACGCGCCTGAAATCCTCCTAACCCGGGCAGGGACATCGCTGGGTTCTGCTGGGGTTCACCAAGGATGCCGCAGAACCCCGGGTGAGCCTTTTGTGCGATGATCACTCGGGAGGGGACAGTGGCTGTAAGCTTTCTGAATTTACCGTGGCAGCATGTCCTGGTTTCAGACTTTGAAGGTGGATGGCTCCATTTTGTGGATGAACATTGTAATTTATTGATGTATTTTGGGGAGTTATTGTACTGTCCTTGATACTTATCATGTAATTGGAAAACCGGGTGACAGTTTTGACCTGATTTTACTGGAAATCAAGACCACTTTTAGTACGTGGAGTCATCTTACCGGTCTGTTGAGATGGGAACCCGTTAGTAAAACTGTTTTCTGCCTATGGAGGTAGAAATCCAAATATTCTCCTATTATCCTCGAGGTCATAGCGAGTGTCTTCAGCCTTGAAAAATGACAGTGACATTCGTGGGCCCAGCAGGTTATAGTTTGGAAGATCAGGTTCCTATTGGTTGGCTAGTTGAGTCCTTATAAATAATAGTCTGTTTTTTGGGCATTTTCTTGCTCGTCAGTAGATGAGGAACTGGAGGCTGGGCGATTAGGCAGGAACGGCGTTGAGTTGGAACTTAAAGCTCCCTCTGTTTCTCAGGCAGGGCAGCACCTGTTCGTCAGGTGTCCCCTGTGTCCAGCCTCCAGCAGGACGCGGTCCCTGCCCTCGAGGCCTCGCCGTCCTGTGCCCCTCCTCCTCCAGCCTGCAGGGCTGATGTCCTTTCGGTGACACTGGCCTAGCATCTCAGGCACCCCTGGTTTCAGCAAGACTTTGTGGTTTACCTACTAAAGGTGAAGGGAAGGATTTTCCGTGAAATGCTTTCCTTTAAAAATGGAGAAATCACAACTCTCCCTTGGCTGCATCATAATTACCAGTGTCTTGCATATATATATATATATATATATATATATATATATATATATATATATATATATATAAAATATAAATATATATAAAATATAAATATATATATATAAAAATATAAATATATACATATATAAATAAATATATATATATATATATTTTTTTTTTTAAACAGTCTCAGAGCATTCCAGCACCTCCATGAAATAGGGGCATAGCGTCTCCTTATAGCACAGCCAGGACTGAAGCAGGGTGGCTGCACGAGTCCCGGTCTGTCCACTGAGGGAGGGAGGCATTGCTACTCATGTCCAGCTGCCTCTCTGCTCAGTGATCTTTCGATGACCAGCTCCGGCTCAGAGGAGAGCAGATTCCGTGACATTCTCGGTGACTTGCTGATCACAGGATGTGTGTGGCCTTAATAAATATTGTTTCATGACCCAGGCTAATCAAGGTAAATTTATTCTCACATTGAGGGTGCTGTTTCAGTAAGTAGTTGTCGGAAACAGGGGACCCAAATGACATCTGATCTTTGTTTTAACCAGCTGTAAGAAGGGTTGGACCAGGTGGCCTTTGGGGCCCCGTCAGATCTGATGTCCTATGAATCTGTGACTCTAGGATGCTGGAAGAGGAAGAGGGCCTGAGATTTGGGGTCAAACCGAACTCCTCCTTCTCCCCCTCTGTCCCATATTTCTCTTCCTGTCTGTCCCTTTTCTGCTCAGGATTCAGAGTTCAGCATCTCTCTATTAGTCACTCGGTTCTGCTGCATTAGGATCGAAACCGTCTCCGGAGGTGTGGCCCGAGGAACTGAGTTCCCAGCATCTAGGAAACGTCACTTTGCCCTTCTCTATAGAGAAGCTTTCCCTGACCATCCTGTACAGCGGGGTTGGGGAACTTTCTGTAAAGGTCAAGACTGAATATTTTAGGCATCACAGGCCATAGGGTTGCTCTGCAAGCAACTACTCAACTCTGCCATTGTTAACAGCCCCAGACAATGACAACAGTTTTCATTACGCAAACAAATGATCGTGGCTGTGTGCCAATAAAACTTTGTTTACAAAAACAGGCGATGGCTGGGGTTGGCCCTGGCTGCAGAAGCTTACCAGCCTGGTGCCCTAACCTCCCATCTCTGTGTGTTCCATTTTGCTGTGTTTTTCTTGACATTTAAGATCACCTCACATACTTAATATTTTTTGTAGATTTTTATATTTATTGTTTGTCACCCTCACTGTAATTAAAGCTCCCCAACTTTCATTGTAGGGACTGTTAAGTGTGGGGACTGTTTTTATTCCCTGAGCATCCAGAATACAGTGTGACCCATAGTAGGTGCTCAGTAAATACTTGTTGAATGGGAAAAACAAACGTTTGAAACGTAATTGCCTGTCGTCTGGGGCTTTCTGCCCTTGTTTGGGGGCGTGTTTGTTCATATCACATTCACTTCCGTTTTCTTCCCTCCGTTGGGATTATCTCTGTGTTCACGTCCTGGTCAGCAGCCTTCTTGGCCAGTGCGCCGTAGGGAAACTGGCCTTCCCGTGTCGGCCGTGGATGGTGGTGGCCAGCACTTCCACAGCCAGATGCCTGCAGCCTTCGCTGTTCCTTCAGCAATCGAATTGAAACATGAGGCGACTTTATTTCAGTCTGATTTGGGAGATTTATACAGAACATACTCAAGAGGCAAAACAGTTGCCTTGTGATGTTGCCCAGATTTGGAGCTGTCCCAGAGTTGGGGAGCTTTGTGTTTCTTGGACCTGGGACTCTGGGTACCATTCACAGTTCTCTTAGTGAGGTATGAAAGCGGCTTCACAGACCTTCACGGGTCCCAGACAGTGGCTCTGGCTGTTAAAGGCTCATGGTTTCTTCTCATGTCTGCTCACAGAGGTTACATGAGTTGGGTCCTCTTGGGTCCCCTCCTGCCCTGCATACTTGGGGACTGTGACCATGTTCCACATGGGCCACCTTCCACGTGCATGCCAGGTATGGCCTTGGGGGAGGGGAGGGATGAACAAGGAGCCACAGGACCTGAGCCCTCCCCATGGGATCTTGGTGTCTCCTCAGGACATGTTCGTCAGGGAGGTGGCATGTCCCGAGGAGCTGGTGAAGTGGGTGGACGTGGGAGGAGGGCGGCATCTGCTTCACTTTGGGTCAGGGTGACCGATGGCAGGGTCTCATCCGGAGCACCCTGCGGAATGTGGGCCCTGAAGGATGAATGGGGTGTAGCAGGGAGGGGAGGCAGGAAGGAACGGTCCTGAGGAGACGAGGGCAGAGGCCCGAGGAGGCCAGGACCCAGGACGTGTGGTGGGGGCTGCCGGGCAGGGCGGGATCCAGCTTTTAATGCGCAGCGCGCAGTGGTTTCATTTCAGGACCTATTTACACGCCACAGAGACCACCCCTCGGCCGTCTGAGGCATTTAGCTCTTTGTTTTTGGTGTTAAGGCTTTTACTGTGTTAAGTAAGACAGCTTGCTTCAGCTCACCCAGCACAGAATCACATCTCCAGACCAGCAAAGTTCTGATCTGAGAGCTCGTGAAAACTCAGAGGGCAGTTTTGTGGAAGGACCCATCAGTTTCCCTTAAATTTGAGGCATTTCAAGCAGCTTGGTGTTGTGACAACAGGCAAAATCCAGCACAAATGAGTGTGTGTGAGTGTGCGTGTGTGTGTGTGTGTGTGTAGACACAGAGCCATGCAGTCACGTCGAATAAAAAATTTTGTAAAACATAGGTCCTTACCCATAAAAAAGTCACAATAATGGGACCTCGGGGGGTCACATTGCAAGCGGGCTCCGATTGGCAGTCGACTTGAAGGTTTTCTTGTGCCATGTCCTTCCATGCTGGGTCTCGGGTTTGTGTTTAAAGCCCTACGGCTCGTGGTCACTAAGTGGGCAGCCTCTGCTGGCTGCTTCCTCTGGCTCTGCGCAGGAGGGCCGCCTCCTGGGGTTGCGGGGAGAGGCCCGTGCCTGCTGGGGGCCGTTTGCAAAACAAGAACTGCACTCCTGGGGTGATGGGGCCGCCACTGACCTGTGTTGGACGTTCTCTCCTCCTCCTCCTCCCCATCTCTGCCTTCTCTCTCCCACCTTTCTGCAGAGCCACCAACCAAATACCAAATCTCCCAGCCAGAAGTTTACGTGGCTGCGCCCGGGGACTCGCTAGAGTTGCGTTGCCAGTTGAGAGATGCCGCCGTGATCAGTTGGACTAAGGATGGGGGACAGTTGGGACCCAGCAATAGGACAGTGCTTATTGGGGAATACTTGCAGATAGAAGGTGCCACGCCTAGAGACTCCGGCCTCTATGCTTGTACCGCTGCTAGGACTGTAGACAGTGAGACTGTCTACTTCATGGTCAATGTCACAGGTGAGTTGGCCCGCGAGGCCTCTGCCCTCTCTTCCCTGTTGCTGTTTTCTGGGTACAGTTTTATTGGACAATCATGGTGGGAACTAAGCAGACGCCAGGCACAGAGCTTCAGTTTGTTACTGATCTGTTTTTGAAGTTCTTGCATGGGACCTGGTGTGTCAGAGAGACTGGTCGTTAAAAATGACAGGATTCTCATGTACAAAGTAACATTTTTCTTTTAAGACAGCATGCTTTTATATGAGTAAAAACCTATCTTTCTCTCTCTGTACCACCGGCATCCTTGGTACTCAGAGCATAGGATTAAAATTTGGATGCTGAAGATTTCTGATTCTTTGAATTAAAATTTGAGTTTCTTCCATGCCGTGATGGCGATGGGGTCTGCACAGGCCCCCCTTGGAGGCTGAGTTTAAAGTTTTGCTTTCAGAATATTAATAAATGGTTGGAAGGCCGCACAGGAGCTAAGTTTTTCTGAGGGCTCGTTCCTTTCTTGATGAGACCCTGAGCACTGAAAGGTTGTGTTGGAAAAAAACAAAAAATCTTTGGACGTTATGCAAAATCCGTAAATTTGCTGGGTATTTGAACACCATTTAAAGCTTAAAATCTAAATTCTGTACATTCAGTTTTTTAGAACGTTTAAATAATGTGACAGCAGAAAACATTGGGAATCATAATGTAGACCAACTGTCATCATGGAGACAAGATGTAAGCCGTTAAAACCGTCGTAACTAAACCCGGGCTCAGACTTTTCCTGTGGGCTCCTGGGCGTTGGCTCCCCTATCCGAGAAGAAAGTGGTGGGCGATGGCCTGTTGCTCGGCAAAAACACAACCATGGATGTGTTCTTTTGAATACAGATGCCATCTCATCCGGAGATGATGAGGACGACACAGATGGCTCCGAGGATTTTGTCAGTGAGAACAGGGACAACAAGAGTAAGTAACAGCCGTCTCCGAAGGTCCCGAGAGAGGAGAGCTCGTGGGGCGCCCCGAGCGTCCCCCGTCGTCTGTCGACTCTCCGCGATGCTGTGGCCCCGCCTTCCTCCGCGGTGTCTCCTTTCCTGGCTTTCGAACCTGAGAGAATAAACCAGCGTTACTGTGCACCCTTCTCTACCGCGCTCATCCTTTCTTGTCGTGTTAGTGGGCCGCCCCGGTCTGAAAGCAGTTACGACCTTTCTCCTCTTGGGTTTCTTTTTCCCTTTGATTTCTCGCTCTTCGGAGACACGTGGCATCTGGGTTTCTCTGTAACCGTCGCTGGTGCTTCGCTGTGATTCTGCCCCTCACGCCGGGAACACTGGACAGTGGTGGTCTCAGCAGGGGGAGGGGAGGGATGGGGATGCTGGCGGCATCACGTGGGTGGAGCCAGAGGTGTTGCTAAAACGTCCTGCGATGTAGAACAGCGGTTCTCAACCTTTCTGGGACCAAGGACCGGAGCTCCTATGAGCATCAAATGTCTGATGATCTGAGGCGGAGCTGAGGCGGTGATGCTGGCGCTGGGGAGCAGCTGCAAACAGATGAAGCTTCCTTCGCTCGCTCACCTGCCGCTCACTCCCTGCTGTGCAGCCTGGTTCCTAACAGGCCACGGATCTGTACCCATCGGAGGCGCAGGGTTTTGGGACCCCTGCTATAGAGGACGGCCCCATAACAAGGAGTGATCTGGTCCAAAGTATCAGTAGTGCTGAAGTTGACAGACCTAGGCTTTTAAAACATTATTGCATACTGAGCAGAAATAAGGAAAGTGTGCCTTACTCTGCAGATGGAAAAGGGGGCCAGTGAGCGCCTTTAAAGGCAGTAAACACTGAGCGTTGACACATAGGAGGCCTTTCCTTTGTGCATAAGAACATGGCTGCTAGGAGTTGGCAGCCTGGGTTCAAATCCTGCTCCACCATGTCTGAGTTTGGTGACCTTGGGCAAGGATTTTAACTTCTGTCTCAGTTTCGACAACTAAAATGGGACTGATAACACCTGATGCAATTGTGGTGAGGATCGGATGAGTTCTTATTTGCTCAAAAGAGTACTTGTGAGTGTTTATTCGATAAAGGAGATAAAATGCAGCGTTAGGTGTGTTTTCCGGTAACATGGCCGGAATGTTCCCGAGGGGCTTTTATGTTGGTCACTGGCATTTGTGGCCCAGATTTAGACTCTACATTTTCTTAAAAGGATGTTTGTCAGTTTAGTAAATTTAAACAAGGCTTGAATAATAAGACAGTTAATTATTCAAATAGGCCCAGGGCTTTTTTAAAGGAAGAAGAGAAAGTTAATCTCGTCAAGTGTCAGGGATAATGTGTTTCTTAGGTGGGGAACTGGGTTTGTCTCCAAATCAACAGCTAGGACAAAAGGGAAATATTTTGGTTTATACAGTGTTCACTTTTTTGGCAAGAGAAAGCTCGGGGCCTGGATCACTTATATCAGCATCACTTGAGAACTTATGAGAAATGAAAATTCTCAGGCTCCACCCCTGACCCACTGAATTAGAAACTCTGGGGGTGATTCTCACACACACTAAAGTGTGAGAACCGTTGGCTTAGGGGTTCACATGTCCAGATCTGCTTCAAAGAGGAGTTTACTGTCAGAGACCTTGCTCGTAAAACGGTGGGTAATGAGGTGGGTGAAAGTGTTTTTCACTGTGATTTGTACTGGCTTTCTAATGAGGTTATTATGTTTTCATAATAGAAGCTGGTACATCAGAAGACATCATTCACTCCTTCTTAGTTCTTTGGCTCCGGCAGGGGAGGAGGTGGTGATGAGGGCCAACTTTGGGCCGGCTCTGTGCTGGTTGCTGGCCCAGTCAGTGCCTCCTATCAACCCGATAAGGTGGAGAGAGGAGTTGTTCTTGTTTTTGTTTTTTTTTGTTTTTTGTTTTTTTTTTTTTTTTTAGCCTTTTTGCTGTTTTATTGGGTGTAAATTCACAAAGCAGCGAGCGAAAGGCAAACGTGCGATTCAGTTGTGGGCCTGTCGCACGTCGATTCACAGCGCCCCTCTGCCAACACGCAGGGTGGTGATGGGGGTGAGCGAGGGTGCTTGCACTGACGTGGGTGTCATGCTGTTGATTGGGACCTCAGATGCCATCGACTCCATTGTGTTGGCATGTCAGGATCTGTGTCGTCCTGGTGGCCTGATAGCGTGATTCTTGGGAAATAATAAGATGTAACAGCAAGGTAGAGGTTACATAACAAGTAGGCCGAGTGAACTGGATCGCTCTCCTGACTTGGAAGGCTTACGTGCCACGGTCCCCTCCTGCCTAGTGCCCATGTAGAAAGGCCAGGTTGCAGAGTACTCCGTTGAATGAATTTCCATGCCTTCATCTTGCAAGCAAGGTTCTTTGTAATTAGCTCTCAAATGACACCAACTCTGCCCCGAAATGGGTGCTTGTCAGTGATTAAGGGCCGGTGTTAACTGTACCGGGGAGATACTGCTGTTGGGAACTGCCCCTGTCTGGTGCCTCTGAAACATTAGACGTGATTTAAAGTGATAGCAGTTCTTAGCTGGCTCCTCGGCCTGTGCCATCTGTTCGTGTGATTAGGCTGGTCTGATTCACAGGTGCAGCCTGGGGTGGCTGAGATTAAGCAGCTGTGGCCTGTGTGGACAGAGGAATGCCATGGCCAGGGTAATTGGCAAGGCGGGGAAAGGGATGTTGCCTTTAAAACAATTTTTTGCCACCTCAAGTGTCAAATACCTGACCTGATTAATAGGGAAAATTGTAAAGGTACCAAATTCTTTGCATTTCCAGCCACCTGGAAAATGCTCTCGTGTCCGAATTGATTCCTTTGGTGCCTTCTGATCGTCTGGAAATGCCACTGGGTGTGCTCAAAAGTTAACAGATGATGCTCCGGTGACCCTGTGCTGATGGTGACATTGCTGGGCTTTTCTGAAGTTGCTTCTCTTTGTGGGGTTGGTAGATGTTGGTTCTGTATCTTCTTGAACAACATATTGCAGGTTATTCTCTCTGCTGGTATTCCAGATTGTCGTTTGTCTAATTTTGGTGGTTAACAGTAAGAAGGCGAGTTTATCTGCCTGGTACAGAGTTCTTCTTAGATTCTGTACAGAGCACAGAAAACGTGGTAGTCAAATACGCTGGCCAAAATCAGTCAAAAATTAAGGCAGGATCATTGAATTTTGGCCATGACACTGGTATCCATTAACATCAAGGTCGGATTTCAATTTTTATAGGAATGTTTGGCAACCTTCAGGTGGATCTTAACTCTCGCCTTGGCATGCGAGACCCCGCGCAAACACGGGCTCCTCGTTTACACAGCAGATCGAGTGGCTCTGTTCAGAGTATCCGCGTCCTGTCCTCTTGCATCACAGTCAGGATCGTGTAATATCCCAGACCCGCCTTTCCCAGTAGACCGCTTCTGGAGGGCGGGGACCAGCCTGGATGGTGAGCGAATAGGTTGTGGAGTTACAGCCCTCACGCCCATCTTTTATGGGTCTCATTAAAAACAGCAACGTTCAGGTCTGGTCTCTACATTAAGAGAATAAGTTGATGTTTCCCAAAGAATACCCCTTGGAACCCTAGTCCATACTAATTCTCTGCCAAAAACGAATTGTGTTTTGAAATGAATTTGGAAAACACCTCATACCGTGACCTTTTCTTGGATACTTATAGTGGTCATCAGCATAATACATGCTCTGAAATGTTCTGTAGTAAAACGTTTAATTCTGTCCTTTGCTAGGGTTTTCCAAACTGATTGACCCTAAGAGCTGTTTCAAAATGCAGACCTATTGCACATGCTTTGAAAAATCCTCTAATGGGCCGATTTGATTGATCTGACTTTCTGCACCCTCTTAAGTCAGGCTCTTCCATCACAGGTGTGAAGGGCATTCTTAGGTCATATTTTAGCAGCTGACTAGCTGATGACCTCACACTTAACCAGCACTAGATGTTTTCCTGAGAACAATCATGTGATGTCATTATAGGCCTGGCTGCCAGGAAATAATGCTGCTGCTACATATGCCCTTTAGTGAGACAGACTTTCTGCAGACAGAAAGTTGCCATTTCAAATGCTAAGTTTTGAAATGCATCCAGGTCGAGGATTTTCAAAGGTTCTGATTTTATACTTTAGCTAAGAAAGCATAATTTTTAACTAGTCTTTGTACTAGGTATCTTAATGGGTTATCGGGCAGCAAATAAGTAGACACGTACGTCCATTTTTTTGGAGTGACTTTTATTATACCTCCAACTTCTGTTTAAGTGATTAATGTTTCTGAAGAGCTTGAGACTGAATTCTTGGGAAGATCATGATTGACAAAAGGTTCAGGTTGGCTGCTTAACTAGAGGGAATTGATAGCGAGACAACTATATCGAGATTCTTTCTTGCTCAAGGTGGATTGGTTCTTTCTATCGTGTAGAGAGACAAGGTAATTTTCTATTTTGGTTTCATTCCTGTTGGGACCTGCGGCAGATGCCCATACCTGTGTCAGGGAGAAAGGCAATTTTTTTTTTTTTTTGGAAGTAAGTACGGTAAATGAAAATTTTTGGCCTGAGTTTCCAAACTCCTTTCATTGATTAATCTGCTGATAACAGTTCGCAGTCATCTTTGCTCTAATTGGGAGTTTTACTTGGTAGATTATATCTAAGTTGGTAAATGTTGGTTTCTCAGTTGTGTGAAAGTTCCCAAGAATTAAGAAAAAAAAAAAAACATTGAAAAAAAACTCAAAGTGCACAAGCTTCTAAACAATTTTTTGAAATTCCTTTTTGATGAAAACCTCATCATAAATCGGTTTGGGTGTTTTATCACAGAGGCCAGCAAGGGTTCCATCCTGGACTGACTGTCTCTTCCTTCTCAGCCTCTCTTCCGGTCAAACAGCATCACCAACCAGCATCAACAACCACCTGAGGGTTTTCTTTTGAAGGTTGATCCTGGGAACTCCCAAGGGGCAACTGGTCTCCCAGTGGACTCAGGCATTTCACGTGTGGGTAACTTGCCTGGTTTAATGTATTTCTTATCGAATGCCTCGTTGGTCAAGTTATTTTAATGAGATGTCTCAAAAGAGCAACTCTCCATCATCACACCCTCACTCACATCTCCATATTTTGTTAGATTTGTTTTCTCTTAGTTTATGAAAAACCAAAAGCAGATGAACTGTAGTCTTCTGAAAAGATAGGGGGGCGGGGTAGAGCTCTCAGAGACAACCCCCACCCAGGGGTCAAAGCATTCAAATGTCCTGATTAGTGATATTTTTAAAGGCCCTAATTATAGACTTAAGACAGAGGCCTTAGTGGGGCTTTAGGGAGTTTGTGAGACTTAATCTAGGAGCTGAAACAGGCTGTGTTTTTTATTTTTTTATTTTTGCATCAATAAAAATACAGTTGACAGTCACCAGCGTCCACAGCTCACATAAATCTTAGACTTTTGACTTAATTACCATGGGAGAGTTCAAAGGGCAGCCTGGAGTGGTTGAAAGAGCACTGCTCAGGGAGCTAGAGACTTGGTCTAGCCTCAGCTCGGCCTCTGGCCGTGTGACCTTGATCAAATCACTTAACCTTTCTGGATGACATTGATCACATTAGCCATTGGGCCAGATGGTCACCAAGGTCACTTTTGGCACAGTGGTAACATGATTCCATGTTTTCCTTTAAACTGCTAGGCTAGATTCTCTCTTTTTGGTTTTAGAGAGGAGACCATAAACCTTAGACGTCAGTCAGCATTGGGATACGTAAGGGATTATGTTGGGGGCAGGCTCAGCAGCCCATGTTTTCTCATTGAGTTTAAATTGCAAGGTCAATATAAATCTTCTAATCCTACCATTTGTTGACAGAATCAATATCTGCCTAGAATATAGATACCTAGAAAGAATGTTAGAACTGGGAGAGACCTTATCAGAACATTCAGTTCAACTCCCTCGTTTTATAGCTCAAGCTTTTAATAGTTGTCCATCTGGTCCGTCCGTCCGTCCGTCCGTCCGTCCGTCCGTCCATCCATCCATCCATCCATCCATCCATCCATCCATCCAATAAACGCTTGAGTACCTATTCCTTAGGCTGAAGACGACTCAAACTATACCCTCCAGATGCTCCACTCTTGTTGGCCAGCAGAAATTAAAAGGAGTATTTTTCAGTTATGGGAACACACGTAAATAACAGGTGGCCCAGAGAAGGAATGGTTAATCTTCACTGTGGAATGGATTGGTTAAGAAAGGCTCTGTTGAGGGAAGTGTCTGTAGGGTTATAAATTTCTGTTTAGCCAGCTACATCTTAAGAGACTTTGTATTAAAGTAAAATTCTGCTTATTTAACATTATTACTAATATACAGTAACTGTTTCAGTATAGTAAATGGTAATGAGTAGGGTATCCTGTACCTCGATGATGGGATTTTACAGTTTATTTCGGCAGGTCTTCCTGTTCCTTTAACCTGCTCACTTATTAGTATTTAATGACTAAGAGAGCATCTTCTACATATTACATCAGAAGATCCGAGAATATCAGAGCAGAGGGGGCCATACTTATCATCTAGGTCCACGTGTTTGCTCCCGATTTAGCATAATTCATGTTTTATGCCATTGGAAGTTTATATCACAGTTTCTCTTAAACCCACTCCTCATATATCCCTGAGGTTATGTAAAGCGGAGGCTTATACGTGTCTTTCAAGCAACGTGGTGTGGCCTTGGCTCGCAGATTCATTTTAAATAAAGCTGCTGAGTAAACATCCGTACTGAGCACCTGCTATGTGCAAGGGTCACCCCTGCTTTTGTAGATTATTAATTTGTTAACCAGACTCCTTGTCCAGATGAAAGTCATTAATGGGATGGACGAGGCCTCCTTAGGTAGATGAGTTTGTCAGGATCCTGGCCCCTGTCTTTCACCCACTGCATTGTGGTTTTGGTGGGCCCGGGCATTTCCGAATGGGTCCAGGCTGCAGTAAATGGCAGGAAATACTGAGGACACGAAGAGTTTGCAGAGGACATGAGACCACAGATGAAGGAAGCACAATGGGGCTATTCCTGCAATGTGATTCTTTTTCTAGACCCTCCAGGTTCTTCAGGCTTCACATAAAGCTGATTTACTTAAGAAAGAGCCATTCATTGTAAAACATTAAAATAATTTCTCCCCTCCAGCATCCTGCTCATTAAAGAAATTTGTGAGCTTGACATTTTAAAGGAAGGCCTAGTCACACAAGCACGTCTTGTGTGTGTGATGTGAGCCCTCAGCCGGCGTGGGGTTGGGCAGAAGGTAGGGACGGGTGGCTCATCAATGCCGCACGGGGAACCTCGACAGTTTGGCTCAGTGGCCCTTTCTGCTGAGTCACGACTTAGTCATTCAGGGAAAGAGAATGTGAATTCAGGTTTCGAGGTATAGGTCGTCTGCCTCTACTGTGCTGACTCAGTTTTACGGCGCCCCGCCCACCTTGGTCTCTGAGGCGTTACATGAGAAGCATGGTGCCCATACCCTGTCGCATGGCTGTGTGTCTGTTGTGCACAAGCAGATCTTATAGGTGCAATTGTGACGATTGAAATTTCACCCCAGGGAAGTGGCTACCTGCCAGAAATTCCAGCAAAATTCTTTCACCCTTGTCCTGAAGTCATTCCTTAGGTGCCAAGACAAAAGTGCTGGCTGCCATTGTGCTGTTGCCACAGGCCAGGTCTGTACGGGCCCGTGCGATCTGGGCTGATCCCTGTGTGGGTTGCAGTGTCACCAACGGCTCAGCCCAGTGAGAGACGAACAGAGTAACCGCCTAGCGCCTTCGGCTGAATCCTACTTGTTAACATTTTAGGGACCATTTAAGTGGTACATAAGCGCCTATCTGTTGATTTCTTTTATGCAAACAAGAAGTCATTCCTCAGAATCAGCCCAGCTGTAACAGATGCTATCTGACAACACCATTACGTTAATATTTAGCTAATTCATATGAATAGGCTGTTGTTGTGTTTACTTAAACAAATGACTCGGGTACAGACACGTGACAGCATGAGGTGTGCTTTCCATTTGGGTCAGGTTTGTAAATGTCTTTAAGTAGCGACAAAGCTCATTATTTATTTTGTGCTTTTAATGGGTTCTTTTTAGTGGCTGCGGATGGATTTTTCTAAGTAGAACCTTTTAACGTGAAAGATGACTGAAATTGTTTCAGGCCCCAGGAGTCTGGTGATAAATAGGAATCTAGTCCTCCTTGGTGAACCTCTCAGAAGAATAGTGTGTTTCTGGGCATTTGACCCCCGAAGCCAAGTGGCTGCCGAGGTGCCTTCCCATTGCAGGTGCAGCGGGGTTCAGAGCAGAGAATGCTTCCCATTCCTGCCCTCTGCTCCCCTCCCTCGCCTGCGGCCTTTCTGTCTGGCGTACGAGACTGACCAGTCTGGCCTTGCTTTTCTCTGTCTGGGGTTATGTACACACCACCTATATCCCGTGACACGTAGGTAAGCGGAAGGATGAAGAGCATCCCCTTGTTAAGAAATCTCAGCTTTCACAGCAGGTTCAAGGGCAGGGGTGAGGCGGATAGGGGTCGGAGTTTTGGATGCACTTATTCTAATTCCTGCCTCTCCCACGAAAGCCTGGCTGCAAAGCGAAGGGGATCGTTAGCCCCTGGGAGCGGTGCCATCCACAGACTGGGGGATGAGACATCTCAGTCCTAATCGGAGACCGAGTCTCTGCCCAGGCCCCTTTGCCTCTGGTTTGTGGGGTATGTATGCTGTCGCTCAGTCCAACCCTCATCAGAAACGAGCAGTTCTGATGGGTCTTCCAGAAGTTCAGTGTTCTAGAATGCTCAAGGCCCCGTTGATGGATGCTTTTGGTTACCTGTTTGCTAAGACAGGCGTGTGTGTGTGTGTGAGAGAGAGAGACAGAGAGCGAGAGAGAGAGATTGAGATTGAGATTGAGATTAAGTGCTGTACGAGATTTCAGTGGAAGCTCCGGGAGTCATATGGGAGGCCATGTGCCTTCGGCCCAGGCTGGCTGACCAGGCTCACGTCTCACACGCCAGTGGTTGAAGGCATGGAGGCCAGCCCCTTGGAGAAGCTGGCTCTTACCAGCAGTGGACCAGAGCAGGGCAAAGACAGTGGCTCTGCCATCAAACTGCCTCAGCTCCGGTCCTGGCTGCCTCTCTTCCTAGCTCTGTTGTGCTGGGCAGTTACTTCTCAGTTTTCCCACCTGTAACCAGGAGTTATGATAGTGCCTTTCTTGTCGGATTGTTGTCAGGATTAATGAGTTAAACATGTAAGTGCTTTTAGGGCTGTGTTTGTCAAATAAGGAGCACTCACTCAGTAACGGTCATTAGTGTTACGAGCGGGCGTGAAGAATTCACGGCAGTCTTCCAGATGGATGCGGTGGCTCTGATTTGGATGAAACGTCCGTCATGTGGCAACTTCGAAAACCTCTTTTCTTGAGTTTAAAAAATCACTCGTAGCTGTGACTTTGAGGGCCGTTTAGAGGGCACAACTTTTCATAACATTTTATTGGTAGCCTTCAGTTAGGTGCTTGGGAATGGTAGCATACGGCATTTACAACCACCACTGGAGAGAAGAAACCTTTTTCCATTTAAAAAATTAAAATACTTTTAGCGATGTGGTTTGTCGATTGTCATAAAAAGTGCCGGGAAGGTAATGATGCCTCCTCCCGGGATGATAAATTATACTATTGGTAATCCTTTAACGTAAAGCTCCAATGGATAAGTCAGTGTGGCTTGTTCTTACTAGCGTGTGGATGTGATCGTTTCAGAGGCGCGGTGATCTAAAATGATACAGTTTGAGACGACTCAGCTGCTGTTGACGAACGTGTTGTCTCGATGTGTGTAAAGTGGCATTTTAAAACACAACGCAACATAAATTTAAATTCTGGCACTAAGAACAAAGGGAAGGTGCCACAAAACACTTTATCCCCCCAGTTAATAGACATAAACTAACAAGCACTTCATCTCCAGGGACTTTCTGCTGGGCCAGCTGGATTAGACTTCGGAATAGTTTTTCATGATGTAAATATTACCCAGAGATTTTGAAAACGTCAGATCGTTCACATGCAAAATAAAACGAACTTACCTGTGAGGAGTTTAATAACGGAGAGGAAGCTCTCTAACCACAGTCTAATGTCGTTTTCCAAAACAGGAGCGCCGTATTGGACCAACACAGAAAAGATGGAAAAGCGTCTGCACGCCGTGCCTGCAGCCAACACCGTCAAGTTTCGCTGTCCAGCTGGGGGAAATCCAACACCCACTATGAGGTGGCTGAAAAACGGAAAGGAATTTAAACAGGAACATCGCATCGGCGGTTACAAGGTAGAATTAATGCTTTCGAAATATTCTGTATCTTAACGTTTTTTATTGATTCCTTTTTGTAAGTCGTCAGAAGTTAGCAGGAACTAGAAGGAATTAAAAAAAAATCAGTAATTATGATAACTGATCATTTCCCTGTTTGCTATTTTAAAAAAGAGTTACTCCGGACTTGCATATAATTTTAAAGTACAATCCCCATTTGCATTGTTTTTTATATGAAGCGAGTTCAATAACAGAAGGGGTCGAAAGTTGAGAGTCTGTTTTCTATATGCTTTATAGTCTGTAAAACCAGAACTGGAGCCGAATTTGAGAGGCGTAAGTACAGTTGCTGTATTTGAGAAGGGTTGTATGAGCAGTGAGTGGACGTGGGCTAGAGACTGGAGTATGGAACACTTCGTACTGAGAGAGGATGCTGTGGAGATGTCAGAGACGGCCTCTCTGACCTTTATCTTCAAGGATTCTATGGAGCCCATTACCGACTGTGCTGAAGTGCAATCTCACCATTCATGGGCGGCCGGAACTGACAGCCATCTCCCCGAAGACGCCTGTCAGTGCCCGTCCAGGCCTTGGCTCTAACATTCAGCAGATGCTGACTGAGCACCCTCTGTGGCAGGCACCATCCCAGGCTCTGAGCAAAGCACAGGTCCAGCTCACAGGGGCTCCTCGTCCAGCACGGGAGGCAGACAAAAAAGCCGGAGGTCGGATCAGTGACGTGAAAGAAATCAGAGGAGTGTTGTCTCGTAGATGAGCAGGGCGAGGGCATGTTGGTTCCTTGGGAGACTAAGGATAAAGGATCAGGGAAGGATTCTGGGCTGAGTTTGAAGGAAGGGCGTCTCGGAGAGAGAGATGGAATCTCCCAGTGGTTTAGTGTGGAAAAGGAGAATTTGAAGGATTTAGGATACGAGGAAGGCTTTGGGGACCTACCTCATCGTGAAATTCTTTGGTGCATTTGGAACATGAACGGGCCTATTAGTTACCTATTGCTGTGTGACAAATTACTCTAAGACAAGGTAGCATTAAATAACAATGTTTATTATCTCAGTTTCCATGGTCATGACTGTAACTGGGGTTTCAGCAAAGGCGCGGGGTTCTCATCTGCAGGGTCAGATCGGGCGGGGGGAGGATTTGCCTCCAGACTCACCTCTCTGGTGGTTGTCACGATCGGCTTCCTTGCAGGTTGTTGGACTGAGGGCCTCAGTTGCTCACTGGCCGGTGGCTGGAAGCCACCCCTGCTCCCTTGCCACGTGGGCCGCTCCATATGACAGCTGGCTTCCTGAGCGTGAGCAGACGAGAGCCAGTGAGAGAGTGAGGAAGACAGAAGCCACAGCCTTTTGTAACCTAATCCTGGAAGTGCCTCCCACCGCTTTTGCTGTTTTCTGTTATGAAGCGGGTCACAAGGGGAGGAGGTGACCCACGGGCATGACTGTTAGGAGACATGGGGATGACAAGAAGCCCCCTGAGAAATGGAGCAGGTGCCGCGGCTTGAGAGACGTTGCTTCAGCTCCGACCTCAGGTCCTCGCGAACCAGGCAGGAGAAGCTTTCTTGGTGACAGCGGGGAGATGCCCAGAAGGACTTCTTTGGTGTGCCTCTCACCTGTGTTTAACTCAAGCGACATCACTTTAGGTGGCACGCCAGCCCCTGCCCCATCACTGTTGTGCCTAAATGGGCCTTCTCTCCACCCAGGTGCCCTAGAGCCCTTTCCTGAAACACCACACACAGCTGCTCATCGTGAAAGAACTGTTTTCTTCCGAAAAAAGTTTTCGACTTTTGTTTAAACATTAAAAAATTAGTATCTAGAAGCCGAAACCCAGAGGATGGTAGGGGAAAGCCTGTGAGTCACTTTCTAAGAGCAGCGTCAGGTAGTTTATGCGTGAAGCAGATGTGAGGCACATCTGCTGGAAGGCGGGGCGCTTTCAAGCCGGGGAGGTTGGCACAGGGCAGCTGCCGTCCACAGCTTCTCGTCGGTGGAAGCAGGAGCGTGATTTGTCTTTCTGTTCTTAGTTCAGTCCTTAGACCAAGTGCAATGAGAGTGGAAGGTTGGCTCCTCCCCTCCCCCCACCCCCAAAGAATGACTAGACCAAGGAGGAGTTAAAGTGCTGGAACAGTGGCCCCTAGAGAATCCTCACCACCACACGCTCTCCGAGCAGGTAACTGATGCAGCCCCTATGATTTATTTAAATACATCTTAAGGAGGAGAATGATGGTCAAAATCCTGGTGGTTAACTAATTTCCTCCCTTAAGACAGCCTTGGAAATAAGTACAAAGGGCCGATGAGCCTCCAGAAACTCCTGGTCTCAAAATAAATAGGACCAGCCTCGTGATTATGAGTAGGGAGCATTTTGCAAATCTGAATTAGTGATTGCGAATAAGCTGGAAGACGAAGGGCGCCTAATGAGAAGATGCTGCTTGATTTTTAACAGGTGCAGTTCAGTTCTAATTACTGAAGGCTACATTCTGCTAAATGAAGGGCACCTGTGCTCTAAAAGCATTGTGAGGAACGGTCACGAATACTGTCAGCCTGTCCTCGTGGATGCAGAGATGACCACAGTATTCTTGTTGTTTCACGGTTGAGCCGTTTCTGGAATGAAAGAGAAATGGAATCTGAGTGCACGAGACACACATCTAAAGTATATTTTGCTTAAGACAAGAGGGCCAAGAGGGGAGAGAACTGTACTTTGGGGACGTGACGTGCTGGCTGGCAATGACGAGGGTGTATTTCTCGCCCGGCTGGGCTTTTTCTGTGGAGATGAGGCTGTGGCCAAGGGCCTGAGTGGCCTGGGTGGTGGGGAGTCATCTTGTCTAATGCAAAGGTAGTCAACCTGGATGCAGTAAGGGGTTTCCACAGCAGTTGTGGCGTTAGACATTCAGTGTGGGGATGTACCGGACACTCTTGGAAATTTCATCGAGCCCGAGAACTTGAAAGGGCAACACAGAGACCTCTCTTCTCCTGGGCAGTTGTAGTTACCCAGAGTATAAGCCACTCTAGTGATGTGTAAGACCCACCGCAGGTGCCCAGGTTATGAAGTCACTGGAGGTCAAAGGGTCTGACACCCACCTGCAGGCCTCCTGTGCTGGCCCACACTCCCTGGCTGGTGCCACCCTGCTCCCAGCCCACGGGGCCACCTCCCAGGGCCTCGGCCTGGTCACTGGTGGTGCATTTTCCCTCTGATGCTTCTTTATTACCTACGTAAACTTTTAAAGAACCACTCTTGTGCACATTTGACCTGAGAGAACCATATTATACAATCTATAATTTCTACTCCTCAGCGCTCCCCCAAAAGGAGGGAGACCTAATTGACATGCAGAGGGCCTGTCGTCTAAATGACCACCTCCCCAACTGTGACCCCCTTTTTTAACACAGAAGCCAGGTGTCAAGTTTTCCAAGATGTATTTTTCCAGAAAGCAAGACCTGAGAGTTTCTGCAAACAAACGTGTTATTTCTTTGATTATTTTTTTTTCTCCGTACATCTCATTCTGTAAACGGTACTCCTGTGGCCCAGCAGTCTGTCTAGCCCTTTCTCCCTGTTTATGCGTCGGGCACCTTGGCCTTCATTCATTGCGTTTCAGCTTGTTTTGAAGCGGCGTGCTTATGTGACCAGTGAAGGGAGGAGGGAACACAGAAAACCGAAACAAAATCAGAGAGAATTATGGAATGGGACAGAAAGCTCATTTTAATTAAAATGACCAATAGAGCTATTTGGGATTCTGCAGTTCAGGCTTATTTATCAAAGAACTCACGCTGAGCCATCCTTTGGTGATTAAGAGTCAAATTATTGTTTTTCTTAGCATGTGGGCAAAGGCTTGTCGAATAGTATTAATTTATTTAGAATGATAAAGCTTGAAGCATAACTATATCTCCCTAATTGTACTGATGCCTGGGCTTGACAGTGGGCAAGTTGTTCATGCTCTGGGTGTGTCAGGTCACCTTAAAATGAGCCGATTGGATAGATCACCTTGAATGTCCAGTTCCTTCCAGCTCTAAAAACTGATTTAGTCGCATAGCCATAATGCAGCATCAACCATTTCTCATCTTAAACAACAGCACAGATCTTGTGAAGAGGTTACCTTTACAGCTAGATATTTCACAGGGCTCTGAACAGTTATTACGATTTAATGCAGAAAAGCAAGAAGATGACTGGGATAATTAATGGACTACCTCAGTTCCCAGCCCATTCCTAGGTAATGACTTAGGCATGCAGGGGAAGAGTGTTCTCCAAAACCATCTTTCATGCCACTTGCTAACTGCGTAAGAACCGGGAGAGATCACAGGATGGAGCGTTCTGTGGAATTGGCTGACGAGCCCACAGCTCTAGGCATCCTGGTTCCCATGGAGCCGCTCAGCAGAGCGAAGCGTCATAGCATATGGACTGTTGGTTTCCAAGTATATTTTCGATTTAAGAAATGACAACATAAAAAACTGTTCGTTTATAATCATAACCAAACAGCTTTGGATGGGTAGGTTAATTAGATTTACATTTGCTAGGTTGCTTATGTCATTTTAAAGACTTGATTCAATGTCATGCTTAACCGCAAAGTATGCTTATTTGGAAATATCACTATTAATGTCCTCATTCATATTTTTATACTTTGTTGGGCTTTTTCTCAGCCAAGACATTTCAGCTTTAATCCCAGATCAAGCAGCCTGTGATGAGGAAGCAGGTGTATGTTGGTATCAGCCAGTGTGTATTGGCTGCTCACCTGTGTCTTGACTGTGTCAGATGCCTCCTGTGTACGTTGCCCTCAGTCCCCTGCACAGCCCAAAGAGGCGGCACTGTTATTTTGCCTCTTTTTGAGATGAGATGCGTCACATGACTCCTAGGTGGTGGAGCTGCCATTTGGACTCAGGTGGTTTTGCTCCATATTCATGCTTTTATTAAACTGTTTTCTTCAAATGTGGGTCTGTGTTTTATGAGGACACTGTTAGGATAAATGGGAAACACAGACAGTAATGGCTTCAGATGGCCCAATGTATGCTGTTGAGAGCAAAGTTGAGGGTATTTTTAATTATGGTAGACTATATATAGCATAAAATTTGTCATTTATTTTTAAAACTTTTTCATCACCCCAAACATAAACTGTCTCCATTAAGCAATAACTCCCTACTCTTCCTCCCCCAGGCCCTGAAAACCACTAACCCACTTTCTATCTCTGTAAATTCTGTCTCTGTTCTAGGTCTCTCACGTGGAATCATTGGATATTTGTCCTTTTGTATCTGGCTTATGTTACGTAATAGGTTCAGGGTTCATCCAGGTTGTCGTGTGAATCAGAACTCCGTTCCTTTTTATGGCTGAATAATTTTCCACCCTATGGATAGACCACGTGTTATTCATCTGCTGATGGACACTTGGGTTGTTTCCACCTTCGGGCTGCGGTGAATGACGCAGCTGTGAACATCAATGCACAAGCATCTGTCTTGAGTCCCCGCTTTCAGTCCCTTTGTATTTGTACCTAGGAGCGGGATTGCTGGGTCATACGGTAATTCTGTGACAAGCTTTCTGAGGAAGGTCTTGATTTTTGAAGAGTTAAATTCAAAAGGCAATGGGTGCCCTGCTGGCCCTTTCTGAGCACCTGGGAACAGGCATCTAGGAGAACAGCCTTGCATTTCGAATTCACTTCCTACCTCCTCTGGAGAGATCCATCCATTGTTAACTGGGTGGAAGGAAGCATTTCTGCCACTGCCTAGAGAATCTCGCCCAGCCCTGTTCGCTCTGCACCTCCGGAGAAGCAGACTATGTGGCATTTAAGCATTAAACAGGTGTCGCCTCTGCATCTGCGTGGTGATGAGCAGCAGTAAGTGCCCCAGCCCTTGACACATGTGAGTTCAGTTCGTGCACACACATCCATGAGGGGGATGGCTTGGAGTCTGCCAAGAGCCTGCTGAAGGTTGGGATCTGGCATGGGATAATAAGGTTTTATGCATCCTAATGACAGCTGGTCTCTGTTGAATCATAGTCCGTGCGGCACCTTGACGAAGGCCAGGGTTAAAGGGATTGCGGTCTTTCTGGGTAAATTGGGCCGTGGTGCCATTGGAAGGAAGTCTTGGCAGTATTTATTCACACATGGACGTAGCATTCATCGACTGGGCACAGAGTAAAACTTTCCGTCCAGCTTCTGCATGTTGATTCCACTGGTCATTGAACACCTGGGTATTTGGAAATGTCTGGATTTTTTTTCGCAATGGAGAAACCAAACATCCAGGTTATAGCCTAGGTCTTTGACCTTTTTCACCTTTCACCTAGGTGTTTGGTGTCACAAAGGAAATCTGCATGCCCGGTTGTCACCTGAAGGGTAGCTAGGGGTTTAACGTGCACCTTGGAAGATTTAGGTAACAGAGGAATTCCACAAAAACCTGTTTGGGCCACCTTTTGCCTTTGTGATGACAGAGTGTGGAATGTTTGTGGAATCCAGTTTTTGTATTACAAGTAAGAGCATTTAGGCCATTAGCTTCTTTCTGTTTTGTTTCAGTATTGAAATGTTATTTTTAAGTCTTCAGTGAACATAGTTTTGAAGCCTCATGCTCGCATTCTGTTTCTTGGCAGATGAAAAATAATGATGAATTCCACAAAGATTTGGCCATGGGCAGGAATGAAAAGAGAGAATTGTGCATGTGTCTGTCGGTGCAGGGTCTCTCTCTCTCCTCCTGGCTCTCGTGTTCGGTCAGTCAGTGACAAGTGCAGTGGTTCCGTAGCAGATCAGCTGGTACCGAAGGGAGGCCCAGGGAGCTGGTTTATTTCACATTTTCGTTGTGTGTGTGCACGATTTCTGTTTAAGTTTGAAAAGTGAAAATGAGGAAAAAGTAAACATTTATAATCCCACCACTTCGTTATAGGAAAGATATTGCTAACAATCTAGTACATTTTCTTTCGGATTTTAGCAATGTTTATACAGATACGCTTATGGATTCAGGCCTGTATGCATCTATAGAGTTGCACATGCGTGTGTATTTTTATTTTTATTTTTTTTACAAAATGACATCATGAATATTCATATTGGTATTCAGCCTACTTTTTGTCATTTATCAGTGACTATTAATGATACCTTGCCAGGTTTGAACATAGGAATACCTCATTCTTTTTAATGACTGTATGCTATTCTGTTGGAATGAATTACATACATCAGTTTATAGAAGATAAACTATACATTATCAGTGACTCTCTCAATGGATTGCTGTTTTTCTGCTGTTACAAACAGTGCTTGAGGCAACAATCTTGTTCGCTCGCCTTGAACTCATCCTGCTATTTTCTGTGTAGGCTTGATTTCTAGAAGTGGAATTAACTGGGTCAAAAAAAAAAAATACGTTTTGCTCATTTTAACAGTCACTATGGAATTATTTTATGTTCCCATTCTCTGTTTGAGTTTCTCTTTCCCAACACCCTCAGCACATACTCAGTAACATCTATCTTTCTAATTTTTGTTAATCAGCTGGTGAATAACAGTGTCTCATTATTGTTTTGATTGGCATTTCCCTGATCGTTAATGAGGTGAAACGTCTTTTCATATGTTTATTGGGTCTTTACATCCCTTTTTCTGTGACAGTGAGGAATTTAGAAAAACATGTTGAAGAGGACATCTTGCATTTTTGTTGGAAGGGTGATTTCTTTTCGTTTACACTAAATCGGGGTATGGAAACAGAATGTTTTTTAAAAAAATCAACACCCAAATCTTTGTGCCTTTCTTCCCTACCTTTATGGAGTTACTGTTTGTAGTCTCTTAGCTTGTCATTGAGTGACCACTGTTCATGGTAGGATACGAAAGTGTCATACCGTCCCGCTATTGGTGGCTTCTGAGGGCATCCATTTGAAAAATGCCACAGCTCATAAAATTTGGTGATATGTCAAGGAATCAAACGCTGGAGCCCTGATACGAGAGAATAAATATTAACAGCGCTGCATGGGGCGGTATCGATTCAGTCCCAAGGTCTCTGGGAGGGCAGAAACATCTTGTTTGGTAAATGTGTTTCTCCTTGTGAAAGCATTTTATAAATGTTGACTTACTGATATTTGTAGTGCATCTCCAGGAAGTGGCTCTTTGGGAGCATGTGCCCCTGCAGAGGGAGCTAACGTGGAATGCCACAGTGGCAGCGAGGGACTTGGCTGACCATAGGCCCTAGGGTTAAAAATGGCAGTGGTATGCTGAGCTGCATATGCCAAGATTTAGTTAGTGTCGTGGGCACAGGCAGACGGTGCCTTCCCTGTCACTTCAGGTTCAGCTCCATTTGGAATACTCTGTGTGTCCAATCTGGATCCAGGCACAAGAAAGACATTGACAGTTTGGATGGGGTCCAGAGACAGGCACTAGCCATGATTAAGGGCTTACGGGCATGACATCTGAGTAGGGGCTCAAAGAACTGAATATTTACAGCAGGGCTAAATGCTGGATTACGGGGCTTGATGACGTTAAGAGACCCGTGGCTTCATCCCTAAGTTACCCTCCACGTGACTGATTCCTTGGGAGCCAGGAAAGTCCCATTTTGCACCCCCCACCTCGAGAGCGTGGGGGTAGGGAGGGTCTCATCGCGGACCCACTTGCCTCGAGTTAAATCAGGGAGCTGGTACCTGCCTCTTCGTGCTCTGAGCGTACAGCTCCAGGGAAGTACCCAGGATTCAGAGAATTTTAATTGCACTGGAAAAATTGGCACCCACATCTATCTTCTCCTTCAGAACGCTCCTTCTATACATTCTGCACCGAAGGCGCTTCTTCTCCCTCCTGAGAGGAGACCTAACCTCTTGTTTTGGGTTCTCCTACAAGTCTGTGGCCCTGCCACGGGCAGGGAGTGAGTCTTCTGCAATGTGGAGTGTAGACTTTCTCCATTGTAGATCTGATGCCTTCAGATTCATTTTACTTCTGGGCGTTTCACCTGTGACAGAATGAATGTCTGTCATCAGCTCCATGACACGAGACTCCGAAGCAACCTCCATGGTTATACAGGGGGGTCAGTGGCAGGCAGCAGCTGAAGCACGGTGACCGCCTGCCCAGAACTCAAGTCTTAATTCATTGCTTGTCCTCTTGTTAAGAAGAGTCCAGCTCTCACCCCTGTGATCTTTCATGAGACTGTCAGTGATGAGCAAGTGATCTTGCTTTTGAACCTGGCATCAGTCAGTCTGGTTGGCTGTAATGGCTCGTGTAGAACTGAGCGCCCGACATGAAGCTTTGTGCTGGGGCATGCCCTTATAATCTCTTACCTCTGCTGCCACTGCTTTTCAAAGTGGACAGCTGCTCTGCCCTCCCGTGTTTATAGTGGAGCACTCACAAGATGACTCTTTTCTGCTCTAGTTTAGTTCCTTGACTCACTCGTGTGCTTGCAAAGGCTCTGCCGGTATTATCGGTTTTTACGTGATTGAGGCAGAACACCCTTGGAGTGCTTGGGGGGGGTCATTCAGAAGGTCAGTTGAAATTCCTGAAACGATAGTTAAAATTAGTAGGCCCTGGCTTCGTTTTTTTATTTCCATTTCTCCCAGAGTGCCTTGTCCAAAATACCCCTAAAGAATGATTGGATTCAGAGAGCAATATTAAAGCCTTGACCCCAAATGCAGAAGATGAAATCTGCATTTGGTCCTGGTAAGGAAAAGTCATGCTTGCTTGACAATTTGAGAATTAAAATATTTTAAAAGCAAGGTGGGAACATTAGAGCCTGGCCTGTTTGCATGTTGACAGAATGTGGGTGGGACTCATAATAACTTATATTTACACGTGCCGCTTACCTTTGGAAAGTCTCAAGGAGTTGGTAAGCACATGGCTGGTCACCCAAAGGCCATATTTGGAGTTCTGAGCATCTCTCTCAGAAACGTGTAGCATCTATTCAGCTGCCACCAGAGGTGGGAAGAGTGTACCTACGTCCCCAGCTGAAACTTCTCGAGACTTCCAGCCAGCCTCTGAGGGCCATGGGGAGAGAAAGGAGAGGCTTTTAAACTTGAAGGCTTCTACAACAGTATCAGCACCTGCCTCGTGGGCTCCTTGGGAAAAGTAGCTTAGCCGAGGTAGGAACGGATGCTCAGAGCAGTGCCTGGCATACAGTAAGTGCTCACGAGTGTTGGCCCTGGATTGTTCCTTGGGGGACGAGGGTCCGAGGGTTCCCACTGGATGAGCGGCCTGGTGGCTCACCTTCCCTGAGCACCGATACCGTGCCAGGGTTCAGGTTCCCTGGCCACTTGGCCGCTCTTGGATGAACCCTCAAACCTATGACAGTAAGAGACTCACTCCACATACTCTTGGGTATCTGAACACGGCAGTATCTATTGGCTAGACATTCACCGTGATGACAAGTTGTTTCTGTCATCATTCTGAGTACTTACTACGAGGAAAATTTAGAATTCAGCTGATTCTTCTCTTTTCTACCTACCTTGTCTCACACAACTCCTTTTTAAATCAAGAAAGCAATGTACCTGGTAGTCCGTGCTATGACTGTGAAGTAACCACCTCCACTTTCATCTTTTCAGGTACGAAACCAGCATTGGAGCCTTATTATGGAAAGTGTGGTCCCATCCGACAAAGGAAATTATACCTGCGTGGTAGAGAACGAATACGGCTCCATCAATCACACATACCACCTGGATGTCGTTGGTGAGTTTGCTTCTCCCAGAGTGGCAGCTGTCCATCAGCCTGCTGTAGCTGGACTCATTTGAAGTCGTGAAAGTGAGTCTTATTTCTCCCCGTGGTTTAAGGAGAGTTGGTTCGTTTTCGTGCTTTCCAAATACAGGCTGTCATTCGAGAAGGATTCCTCTGTCATTCGACAATGTTCTGTTTCCTGATAAGCCAGGTTTTATGTGTTCTGTGTGATCCTCTTGGTGCTCAAGTGTCGTCTTGTATAAAATGGACGTGGTGTGAAATGTGCTGACATTCTGGAAGCTGAGATTACTCTGAAAAAATGTTAGTGTGTACAGGGCAAGGGTACAGATAATGCTACAGGAGACCTTTGTTTTTAAAAGAGAGGCAGCGTTATCTAATAAAGAGTAACCGTGTGATGCTGGCTGAAGCGTAAAGGGAAAGGTATTATGATGACCGATCCTTAGAGTAGAGAGGTCAATGCCAAGGGGTTCTCCACTTCCACCAGAAGAAAGTCACTAGACACTGCAAGTTTGATGTCTGTCCCCAGAAGCTATTCCTTTGAAAAGGGAGCCATGTATATGGTCTTATAAGTACCTTTTAATCAAAATGCTATTTTAATTATCTCAAGACCGCATAGCTTATTTTCTTAGAAACACACATTTCTTCCTGCCTTGCCTATTATGATGAGTTTCATCGTAACTGATAAAGAAACGGTGTTTCTCCATCTTGTTGGAGGATTGATAACATATGGGAACTCCACAGAGGACATGTCTCATTGTAACAGGGATGCTGGACTAAGACCTTTTTTTTGTAGAAGCCGTTTTTTCTCTGTGTTGTCATCTATTCGGACTCTTAATATGACCACCTGTCTTTGAGTCCTTGCTGTGGGTTACCCAGTCGGCCCTTCTCTACCTGCGACTCCCTGACTCCTCCGAAGGTCTCAACTCAAAGCGCACCTTGATTCATTTTGCCCTAATGTGACCCTTTGTATTTCTGCAAACTTGTGCCTACCCACTGGGTGTCTATAAACAAGGCTTTCCTCCATTACTTCTGATGCGTGTGTCCCTGGTATTATGAGCTCACATGTGGACATTTCTTCTCCTTCAATAAAATATAAACCCTTTGAAGAGAGAGACCCCAAGGTATTTGAATTGCTCAAAGAACCATTAAAAAAACTTTCCAAGAGCTTGATTAACCAGATTACATAGATTTGTTTAATTGAAGTTTTTTAGGTTAACTGAAAATTAAACAGAAACCCATTTTGATTTTCTACCAAGTGGAAGTAAATTACATCCATAAGAAACTCTGCCTGAGAAAGCATGATGTAGTCTTTATTTCCATTTGTGTGTACATATTCAGTGGAATAAAAAAGTATTTGTAACATTTTGTTTTTGTTATTTAGAAGTCTTCAGGTGAAATTTGATGGGTTTTTGTATAATGTAGGTCCTACGGATGTTCATAAAAGACTGAGTTTTAGAGTCTTCTTTTCTTACAGATATTTATGGAATGTTTCTTAGTGGGAATTACTATGTACAGATATTTTACAAAACGAACACGAAGCAAAGTCGCTCTCAAATATGAGAAGAAAATGGTTAACATTTATTTTGGCATCAGTGTGGTATAAATCCATTGATCAAAGTGCACGCGACTTGGACTTCGCTTCGGGCCTCGTGTATCCCGAATTTGACATGAAAGCGTTTCTATTTAAGGAAAGAAGAAATTGGAGGCCAAAAGTTCTAAATACCTAATTCTGAATATAAGTCATTTATTGTGGGAATAAAGTATCTGGGCTTATAGCAGTGTGGGGGGAACGTGGCTTCGCATAGGTCCACCAGTCGTCCATTAAGGTTGGTTGGGGCGATTCCAGGGGTCAGAAGACACATCTTGGCCACTGTGGCCAGGGGCTCTTGCTCATGGCAGGTTTGAGGTTGAGTTGTTATGTAAAACATTCAAAAGCCCCTCACCCCACCTCCCCTTTGAGCTGTCTGGCAGCGCCTCTCTGCGAAGCCCTGAAATCCCTTAGAGTTTAGGCTCGGGTTTGAGTTGGGCTGCTGAATAATGGAATTCTGCTGTCTAATGTTAATCCCCCTGGCAGTCGGTCTTGTTGAAAAGAGCATATGATTCACTGGTGTAATGTAGAGGGAGCGTAGAGTGTATGGAGTAATGCAGAGAAAGGCCTGATTATGTCACAAATTTGGGAGCTCGCCCAGCTAAGCGTGGGCCAATAATGACACAATACTGGTTGGGAATATCCGTTAAAGCTCAGCTCTAATAATTTTCCAAGTCTTGGACCTTCTTTATAAATAGAAGCCAGAAGTCAGTGGAGTATAAGACATTTTCAGGAAAGATGGAGGTGTGAAATACTCTCATCTTTGCTCAAAACCCTAGTAATTGCTTTGAGCAGCACTAATAAAATAAGAATTGAGTCAGCTAAAGAGTCCCATGTAGACTGACTGACAGGGCTGGCAGACAATCATTCCGAACATCTCAGCGAGTGGCGACCAAAGGGATTCAGGCTCGAACAGTGAATTGCTAGTGGCCCACAAGTTCAAGTTTAACCTATCACCTCGTGATCCCGGCTTCCCGGCTCCATCACGGAACATCAGAGAGTGCGCCGGCGAGCGCGAAGCCCTGTCCTCGTTCACCTTCTCCCAGGTGTTAGCTTTGTTGCTACGATACGTAGATCTGTGGTTCAGATATTACGAAGCATCCACATAGGCGAGCGCTTTTCATCGAAAAGCCCTGCCTGGGCAGGCATTCCCGCAAGCATGGGAACGTCGGCACTGGGTCATTTCAGTGACATTCTTGTGTTCTGGAATCGAACGCCACTGTTGTGGGCGAGGGACGTGCTTTCGTGGACGGCGGCCCTTAAAGGGGCCTTGCTCGATCCTCATTAAAATCGACCCCATCGCTTTTCAGTCATTCACCTGCGAGGGGAAATTAGCGTGCAGCTTCACGTTTCGGTAATTGTGGGGGTAATAACACGCGCCCCCTCCCCCCGCCCCCGAGAGCTGGCCCCGGGAGGTGGCAAGTTTTGGCCCCAGTTCCTCAGTGAATGAGGCCGAAGCGCTGGATGGAGCAGCTGCAACCTAGGAGAAGTCAATTAACTGTGGCTTCACGATTTTTACTTCTGAAAAGGAAGGAGTTGAAACTCACTTGTGCTAGAAAAAGGGCGCCTGGCATCGTGGAAAGAGCAGGCAGGTTTGTCAGCCCACACGCCGGGTCACTGTGCGAACTGGGACAGTTACTGGCTTCTCTGAGTCCCTGTTTCCTCGTCAGTAAAACTGGAACGACGATACGTACTCATTCCTACGATGAGCGAGTCACGGCGCTTGGGGCTGCGTAACAAATGACCACGAGCCGGATGGCTGCAAACGACGGAAATGTTTTCTGTCTCCATTCTGGAAGCCAGGAGTCTGAAGTCGAGGTGGAAGCAGGGTTGGCCCCTGCCGGAGACTCTGAGGAGAATCCGTTTGACGCCTCTCTCCCAGCTTCTGCTGGCTGTCCTTAGCCCTTGGCTTGTAGACGCATCACTCTGGTCTCTGCTTCTGTCTGCCTCTGGCCTTCCTCCTTGCGTACGCCTCAAATCCGCCTCCGTTTTTCCCTTATAAGGATACTTGTCATTGGACTTGGGGCACCCCCTAAATTTAGAATGAACAGATCTTGGGGTTCTCAACTTAATTACAGTCACTTTCTCAGGTTAGGATATAGGCTTATTTGTTTGGGGGGCCACAGTTCAACCCACTGCCAGGGTTACGAGTAATCACTTGGGTTAATGATGAAAACACCCATTTGGCACCTAGGTGACCAGAAAGAAAGCTGGTGTCCTTCCTTTCAAACCTGGGTGCTTCTGAGAGTTAGAAGGCATCTTCAATACCTTTTCTTAGATTTAATCCGAAGTTTATTAAACAAGCCAAATGTCACGTGGGGACCAGCGGAAGTGGCCAGTAGCTGCCGTCCACGTGTCCTGCCAAGGTTACCGCCTTTGGTTAATGCCACCGTCAAGGCCGTCCTGGTATTGACTCGGTCGCCGGACCTGCAGAAAAGGATCAAAGACTTTGAGGGCCCCAAGGTCATGGAGTTGGCCTCCGTCTCTACCTCTCACCCCGTTTACAGCGGAAGACATCCAGGTTCAGGGATGGGATGGGGGTGGGGATGGAAGTGATTCGCTAAGGACTTAGAGGATCTCCAGAGCTGGGGCCTTCATCCGGGTTTTCCCAAATCCTAGATTCACGCTCTGCGCCCCAGGTTGATGTCTCCGCGTTCGGATGACGGGTATGGACCGGCATGGCTGCTGCAGCAAGGCTCTAAAAGGGTCTGCCGTTACCCCCACCCCATGTTCAACTCTTCGTTGCAAAACAAGAATGTGAGAAAGAGATGTGGGAGAGAGAGAAGTATTTGAAAGACTAGTTGCTCCTTCTTATGTATACAGAAATCTTCGGCTTTGAATTACGAACTTTTGCTCTCGGGGGTGTCCAGTTCTGCATTCCCGGAGAACCTTGGACCTTTTTACCTGGCATTGGATATTTCAGGGGGCAGAGTGCAGTGGAGGTGGAAATGGTGCCTCCGGATTTGCCAAGACAGCTGTGCCTACTCCTCTATCAACGTGACTTTCCAGGAATTTGTCCTCCCCTGGGACAAGAGCTGTAAGTGGCAGACAGTGTCGTGGGGGATGGTCGGGAGCCTGTTAGGGGCCAAGCATCCCTCGGGCTGTGTGGAGATGGCTCAGGCCTCCTTACCAGCCCCGACTTGCTCGGCGCAGACCGGATTGGTGCTGTCGACTAGTCCTTGACATCGATCTGCTGTAACCGGGCCCCAGACATGACAGGACGCAGCTCGAAAGCATGAAGGAATTCGTCCTGCTGACTCCCCGCCAGGTGTGTGTCGGGAGGAATGAAGCCTTTCATGCCAGTCACTAACTGATAAGTCTGACTGCGGGGTTGACACCTGGCACTGAGCTTTTGGCCGCCTGTCCCCAGTGGGAGAAGGAGAAATTGCATGAATTTTGCTTACTGCTTGGGGCAGCCTCCATCCTGGGGAGACAGTCTCCTATGTGGTCCCGGAACAGAAGGAAAGGGACAGAGGCACGTTAGAGTCCCTCCAGGGTGAATTTTGGACTTTGGAACAAAGTCGTGTTTAAGTAAATGAAGAAGGTGGCCTTAATCAAGTAGTCAGTTGGTTTATTACTGAAGCTGTCAAAATTGGGGTCATTCTTGCTCACTTCCCCTTACAGAAGACCCCTCTCTGTGCTGGTTTCTGTCACACGGCGGCTTCTGGACAAAGCTTTGGTTTCTCTGTGTGATTAGGGGTGGGGGCGGTGACTGGTAGGTAGCGTTACACCACGCACTGCCGTGTATCCAGAGACTTTAACACATTGAACACCTGACTCACAATCTAAGTTGCTATGCTCACACATTTCCCTTGCTCTCACCAGGCCTCAGCTGCACAGAGCCCCTTGGGGTTCTGACCGTGAAGCGTCTTGACCTAGGGGCTTCCTGGCCGGGCCTCGTTTGATTTTCCATCTTCACAATCTCGCTGTCGAATAGCTCCTTTCCGTTTCTTGCTCTAAGTTTAAGAACTGGTGTTTCTCCTAGTACTGGTTCTGCGTGTCGGCTCCAGGATTGTGAAATCTAGCTGGAGGGAGGCAGAAAGCCCCTCCGCTGAACAGAGGCTGAGGTGCCATGCCGAGTCATGGGTCACAGCGAAAGCCTTTGTCAACGGGCTTGTTTGGCCAACGTGGAACCGTGGACCTGGAGCTGGCCGCGTGGGAGCAAGGTCTCATTGCTGTGTTAGTGGCTCCAGCACCTACCTCTCCCTTTTCTTCCAAACTACCGCCCCCTCCTCTGCCCTCCAGGGCCTCCACTCCTTGTATGAGCAGCGCCGGAGGCTCTGGCGGGGGTCACGTGGGAGAATGGTTCAAATTCTGGCTTCCTCCTTTGCCAGCTCTGTGGTCTTGCTAATCATGGAAACTCCGAGACTCAGGTCTCTCATCTGTAAAATGGGGGCGGTGATCCATTTTCGTCATAGCATGTTCTTGAGGATGAGGAAACAGTAATACCTCGTGGTTGTTGCTGCTGTCATTAGCTGGTCCCAGACCTCCTCTAGGCTGTGTCTCTAGGCTGAGACGCATTCGCTCAGCCCAGCCCTGGTCAAAGGAGGGGGCCGGTCCTCTCTTTTCTTCCACAGATTTCAAAACTTCCTTTGGTGGCTACTGTTTAATGAGCTTTCGGTTGCTACAGAGTGGCTTTTCATACCTGTTCACCACAGGGATTCCAGAGGGGCAGAAGCTGGTCATTGGGCAGCTGCATCACTCCACATGTACTGACCAGAAGTACATGCTCTCTTGGGGGACTGATACCGGCCAGAGGCTGAGAGCAGGTGGCGTCCGTGGGTGCCAGCTCCCGGGTTGGAGCAGGCACACGCCAGCGTGGATGGGGCATGTTAGAACTTTGCAGGATCAGCACTTTGGCCCTGTTCTTTGCAAGCCATCAATTGCCCTCTGCCCCATAGCTGAGGAATGAAGCCTTATTGATTGCTTTAGGTTCTGGCAGGGGGCCTGGCTGAGGTGGCTGGGCAGAGGGCTAATAGTTGACCTCCTGTCTGATCTTTGACATTGAGTCTATGGTGTGGGCAAAGAGGATGCAGAAGTGTCACAGGCAAATTAATGTCTTAGAGCGTTTTGTACGTAGAGGGTCACTTCGCCGTACCTGGAGATAATGTAGGGGACAGGGGACAGAAAGCTGCTGCTGTCAGAGCACGGGCAAGGAAGCTTGGTGTGAAGATGGAAATGCATGATGGCGGTCGCAGTGCCCCGTAACGAGCCACAACTCAGCGAGCTTTCTATCAGTATGTGCTGGATGGAATTAATAGAAAAACAGTTTAATGAGTTACTTAGGTTTGGAATTTTGTGGTTCTTAACATATTGCAAATTCCAAAGCGAGAATTCTTCAGCGTTTCTCTCTAAACTCATTTCTACAACTTTGTTTAACGGTCACCTTTGTAAAGCGAAAGACCCCATGTGGGATGTATTATGCCTACTCCTGTGAAGATGTGAGTGTACGAATACCGTCATCGTCTTCCCTTTCGGAATGATTCATCCACCAGAGCACTTCGATGGAGTCTCCCTCCTCCCCGCCTTAGAACACCCACTGTGGTAGTCACAGCCTTTATGTCTGGTTTAATTTCACAGTCAGGGAGAAGGCGGGGCAGAAATGTCCTAATGTGTCATAGGGATACAGCGCCAACTTAGAGGGCACGTGAGTCGGAAAGGTGGCCTCTAGAGTCACGGTTGTCTTTCCCTGTAGTGAGGACAGATGCAGGTGGGAGGTGGGCAAGACACAGGCAGGAGGGGTCTTGGTGTTGCTATGCGGACATTTTTCCGTTTCTCCCGAGAAGAGAGAGATGAGGGGAGAAAACAGCAGAGCCCTGTAGTGGGAATTATCTCTGTTTATTGTATTGTAATAATTAATCCTCTATCTATGGAGCAGCCTGTACTTGGCCTAGACGATGACGTATGTGACAGTTAGTTGAATCAGACAGGAGCTTCGCCCTCTCGGAGTTCTCACGTCACAGTACAAGACCCCAAGCTACCACAGCGAGAAGATGCCTGGAACCCGATAGACCTACCCTCCCCTCCTCTCCCCTCCCTCCTCCTCCTCCCCTCCTTCCAAGGATTTCTCTCAAACAAGGCCTGTAGGAATTCCAGCCATCCCCAACAAGGGCCCAAATCAACAGGTCAGATCAGGCCCCAGACACGATCCCCATCATAGCAGGATGAAAGTGTCCTTTGAGAGACAGGCATTCGATATTATTCTGGAAGTTTTCCTTTATCTGGAAAAGTCCTCATTTATTGGGTTCAGTATATATTCTGGCCTGAGACCGAAAGGTGAAGGATTTAGTCCTTTAAATGGTACATTTTGGTCAAAAGAAAGAAAACCACTCTGTATGAAACCATCACTGAATGTTCAGTAGGGCGTGAGCTTGGCTGCAGGCTGGCTTGTGGCATTTTGTCAACCTGCACAGCGAGAAGAGAAGTAGATTTCAGATTGGAGCCTTTTGTGAGGTGGCTGACTATTTTGAATCTTCTCTTTAGATGATGCTTATAGCTGGGAATATCTAGAATCACTTATTTGCAGCATCTGAGTTTGCCTCTGAGAAAACAAATGAGCTTTTATTGTTACAGCTTCTCATGTGGTTGGAACCACAGGGAGGCATTTTTGTTGTTGTTGTTTGCTCAGATGGGCTGAATGCTTTTGCTTCTGCTTGAACCACCCCAGGAGCAAAATAAAGCATCTGCGAGGTTAGCGTGATAGATTTTTCTAGACTTCCCCCAGAAGTAAGGCTTTTTAACGGTGAAAGTTGATGAAACCTGTCAGCGTTTTTACCGTGGCCATCTTTCCACGTCTCTACATCTCCGTCTACTTCATTCTTGTGAGTGGCCCCTGTGCCGGTCTGTCCTGGATATAGTGTAATGTAATCATTCCTCTGTTGTACAGCTTTCATTTTCCAGTTACAAAGAGGCTACAGTGACAAGCTTCGTACACATCTATTTATTGGGCATCTAGGTGAATATATTTATAGGATAAATTTCTAGGGGGGGACTAACCAAGTCCTATTTTTCGTAGATGTCAGCAAAACATTTTCAGCCTAAAGAGCTGCTTTCTGAGGCTGCCGTCTTTAGGGACTCCCCAGTAGTTTGGTTTTTAGCCTTTTTGCAAATCGTTTGAGAAAAGATACTCTCATTTAGAGTTCAGCCTTTGTAACAAGAGGGTATGTTTAATTCCTGGACTGTTTTTTTTTTTTTTTTTTTTAACCTTTCCAGTATATTCTCCCATGAAGGAAACTCATTTATGCAGACACCAGCTGATAATCTTGCATTCCTGAAAGATGTCGCGCCCCCTGTGGCAAGTGGCAGGGTGCTGAGCCCTGTGATGGAGCTCCCCAGCATGACTGCCCTCAGCTGTGTTTACCCCATCTCCTGGGGGTGGGGCCGGGGGGAGACTGACGTCTGAGTTTTACATCAGTGAAAGCCAAGCACAGTGTAGGGAGGGACCTTGTGCAGAGCCTTTGTGTCAGGAGAGAGAAAAGCTCTCGTTTACTAAACTTGGACAAGATAAATATACTTAACTAATTGGGAAGGCAGAGTTTCCCTGATCCTAGTTATACATCTTGTTTACTCTGTGATATTGTCACCTTTGCCATGGTTCCCTTTTTTTATACATACTACATAAAAAATATACATACTACAAAATGTAGCATTTTAGCTATTTTCGAATGTGCTATTCAGTGGCATTAACTACCGTCAGTCATGTGGTTGCGTGACCATTACCACTGTCCATCCCAGATGAACTTTGCATCATCCCAAAGCCACGTCACTTTTTCACAAAAGGAGAGGCTTTTTCAAACCTAAATTTGGCATAACTTTGTGGTCACCAAAGAGTCTTCAGTTCCGGTTTAACTTTTTGAAGGCGCAGAGCTCAGGGTATTGCCACCATTTGGGGTGTAAATAGCACACAGCCCTGTTCCTGTAATTTGCCCAAGGAGACCTAAATTGACACCCAGCCAGTAGAAGCCACTCAACCCCCAGCCAAGTAATAGTCTGTGACATTAATTAGGGAAGGCACTTTGCTTCCACCTGTCTTGGTCTTCCTAGGCCGCCCAGCCTCGGCTGGCCCTTCACTCTGCTTCTCCACCTCATCGAGCAAGCACAAAGGAGTTAGTCGTGTTTGGCTTCTAGCATTTCACATGGCGCAGCCTCCGTAAGTCACTGAGGGACTTCAGCGCTGGCGGGGAGGCACTTTGGCTCGCCCCAAACAAGCTCGTTCCGCAGACTTTGCTCTCTCTGCCGAGAAACAGATATGTTTTGGGAGAAGCTGGGTTCCCAGCTCAGTTCCACGAGACTTTCCAGAATCATATGTCCGGGCAGGAGGAAAATAAGGCTAAGCCTAGGACGGCGAACGAGTAGCAGACTAG
Organism: Pteropus medius; assembly: GCF_902729225.1. NCBI lineage: Eukaryota > Metazoa > Chordata > Mammalia > Chiroptera > Pteropodidae > Pteropus > Pteropus medius. Next base: position 2,143,567 of record NW_024344377.1, read on the forward strand.
TCACCGTCTACAAAAATGTGCCTTTTCCTTAAAAAATAAATAAATAAATAAAAAAATCCAGGGGCCCAGCATCCCAGTCCGTTTGTCTCTTCTAGAAGACGACAAGCCAAAATATCGATGATGGGCACTTTGACCCTTTCTGAAAGGGTATGCTCCCTCTCTCTCTCCTTCCTAACCGTATCTTTTTCTACTGATGAGTTTTAGTCCTGACCTCCTTTGGTGCCAATCTCTACGAGGCTGGAGAAAGCTTAGGCAAAGCAAAACTCAGAGCCCAGCTACATCGAGCCCATCTGGTTTGAGTGCATCAGGCAGAGTCTTGACAAGGCAGCGAACTCATTCTACTAATTGTCATTAGCGTGAGGTCTTTAGCAGGTTATTGGGCTCCTCGAACTTCAGAGGGCTTTGATCGGCCTGCCCCTAATAACCATGCCTCATGCTAACTGGTTTTAGTGCAACAAAAGCAAACCACCGCCTACTCTCGAGAAAAAAAGCTGGGCTGGGCTTTAAAAAAAAAAAAGAATTCTCGGTCATTCTCACTTATCCTCCAAATCGCAGTGTTCTCTCTCTATTCAGCCCCTTGGAATTGCTGAGAAACTGCCATTTTAGAGGAAGGGTAATTAAAATTTGATTTTAATTTAAAGACAGGGCAGGCAGAGTTCTCTGTGCTCCTTACATGAATGGGGTGCTCGAGAGGGGAGACTGGCTGTTACCAGGTCAGTACTGGCCACTCGGTGTGATTTGAGTCTCTTGGTGTTTTGCTGCCAGAGAGAGCAGCTTTGAAATGGTGCTTTGCGGCAAGCACTGCTTAACTTTTTGGGGAGGAATACATGGAAGACCCGTGTGTGCTGGGCGAGCGGCCACTCTGGGCTTGAGTAATTTATAGAGGTCAGTTAAGAACCTGGTTCTCCTTCAGATCCTGGGGCCGTGTAGTTACTGAGCCGGCAGACGTGAAGCCTCTGCTCTGCGGACATTTTTTATGGCCTTTGCAGAAGTTGTACATCTCTTATGAGCAAACATATCATTACGTCCAGAGGAGGACTGGCATGCGATAAAGTTTCAGTGGTCAATTAAGAAAGAGTTATTGTTTGTCACTCAGGTATTCTCTCTCTCTACAATTAACTTCTTGGAATGAAGCAGACTGTTTTCTTCCCGCCGTCCTGTGTGGCTTCCAGCTTTGGGGAGAAAGTCGGTCTCGATAGTCAGACTCTGGGCAGCTGGGCCTTCTGCTTCGGTGAAATAGACTCATTTGGAGCACTTGACAAGAAGGAGTGGGAGCGAGAACGCCGGGGAGAGAATATTTTTTACAGCACTTCAGTCTGTGTTTACTATGCATTTATTTGGTGGAACCTCATTCCAGCAGTGCAGCCAACTGTCCCGTCGGCAGCAACCGCACCCTTTGGGCGGCTTCCCATTCTGTCTTAATTTGGAATTCACACAGGGACCTTCGAATGCTGATTTTAAAGGTTCCCAGCCCCTTCAGGCCCATGCACACTGTACATCTGCGGCCTGCCGGACGCAGAATGTGCACTTTTAAAATTGCAGTGAAGACACAGGTGAGATGCTCATCAGCTTTGCTGTTTCCCATATATTGATCTCCTTTAAAAAGAAAAATCCGTTTTGTATAATATCAGAGAGTTTAACATGCCGTAAGAGAATCTTGCCTAAAGCTACATCCTTTCTGGTGGAGAAGATGTGATTTCTGTTATCGCGTAGGAGAACAAGAGATGAGCGAACTCTGGGCTTCATTCTCATCCGGAGATAATTCTCCGACTGATTCTTTTTATATTAGCTTGCTGCCCGAAGTGTTGCAAACCTGAGGCGTTCAGTCTGCCCAGGGCCCAGTGAGGTTCTCGGAGAGCACGTGAGCTGTCGCGGGGTCTTCGTGCCCACCATCACTGCCCCGTTCCCCCTGGGCCCCGCCTCGGGGGCCGCCTGCTCTTCCCGTCTCTGCAGGACCTGCCACACGGCCCACTCCCCCAGCCGCCGGCTGCACCCTGCTTTCACCCCAGGTTTTCAGAAGTCAGCACAGGAGCTCAGGCACTGTCATCTCCTACAACTGATCACTGTTCTTGGGGGTCTGATGGACACCAAGGAAGAGTGATCACTGAAGGGTTCGAGAAGCGGAGTGCCGTGCTTTGCAGATGCTGGCATCCGGGACCTTTTCCAAGATGTTTCAGGCCTCGTTTGCCGACTCGTTTTAGGGCAGAGAATAAGGTTGCGAAGGAAATCAAAGCCTGATGTGGAGAAACGAAACATGAGGCCTACTGACTTTTTAAAAACATTTTAAATAACATTCTCTAAGGTTTCATTTTATACTGAAGGCAGCTGTAATAAGTTTTGGAAGATGGTGTAAGGTTTCGATTACGGAGTGATCCGCCTACAGTTTCTGTACCAAAAGTGAGAAAAGGCTGAGGGGGAATGGGGTGGTTAAGAGGTTATTTTGTATAAGGTGAGAAAATTTGAAAGGATGAATTCAAGACTGCAAGCAGGTGACATTTGGTGGGCTGTAATTTGCAAATGCAATAACGTTAAACCATTGCGAAGGTTGTTTTTTTTTGTTGTTGTTTTTTTATAGTCTGATAGCAATGGAATTACTCAATAACTAACTGGAGCTCCAGCAGTGCACTGACCACAACTAAAACAAGACTGCAGCTCTGCAGTGGGCCCTGCCAGGGTTGCCCAGTGTCTAAACTCCCCATTGGAGGCCGTCTGAAAGTGCCCATTGTTTGAGGGACATCGTGATTTGGTATTATGTGCACAATGTTTGCTTGTGGAAAGATTTATTAGAAACAAGTATGTTTAAGAAAGAGAACGTGGTTTGAAATTCAGTTGATCTGGCTTGTGACATTTAAGATTTTATAGTACCTTTGTTTCTAAGAATAAATATTTAGGCCCACTGTAAATATTTATCTTCGAGCATACAAACACAGGCGTGCAAAACTGGCAAACCGAGCCAGGGGATGAATTGATACCAAAAATTCACTTTTCTATGGAATGGACTAAACCACCTCAAGGTTTGATAGGTACAAAGAGGCGTATTTAGTGAGCGTGGCTGTCCGTATCCAGCCCAGAGGACAGCTTCCCTGGCACTGTTAAGTCTCTTGGGAGCGGGAGAGTGTGTGGGGACTTAACTGTGTTCTCACGTGGATGGGTCTAGCCGGGACCATCCCTGCCAGCTGTCAGCAGGTCCCTGTGGCATCCAGCTGGCTGCCAGGTCTGACCAGGAGGTCAGCCAAAGCGTGAGGGTTTCTCGATGATACTTGAAGGGTCCCCAGCTTTGAGATTTTTCTGCCCTCAGAAACCAGAAGTCTCGACTTCGGCGTCCTTTGCTCAGCCTATCTGGGTAATATATTGGGGCAAATGAATGACTTCTTTGGGGGCTCTGGAATCCTTATCTTTTTAATGTAAAAATGTAGGTGTCTGTGACGTGATGGGAGATTCTGGAATGAAATGGGCTGAGAGTAACCACTAGCACTTTTTCTTATCTTTTTTTTTTTTTTTTTTTTTTTTTTTTAAGTTTTTAAAGACCAACAGGCTTGTGCAGTAAAATCAATTTGCACATGGGCTGGCTCTTGTCCAGCAAATTCCACTAAATGATATTTTAATCTGAAAGGCTCACGTATGGAAAGGCTTAGATATCTATCACTCTAATTTGGCAGTCCCAGCCCAGTGCATGGGGATACCGAGGTGCCGTGCGGAGGCGTCATCTGTGTGTGGGCTGTTTGGGACATCCTCATTTCCCTTGGCCATTTTTTAAGCTGGAGGTTAAAGGCGGTGGCACCCACTGTGTGGGGAGGGTGACAGGGAGGACGGTCTGGTACGTGCAGGTCTGTGGGGATGCAGTGATAATTCGTGAATGGAAGGATGATTGGATGTGTGTGGCTCTTGACCAAGCTGCCACGTAGGAAGGTCCCAGTTAGCTTGTACTTATAGTGCCATGTGGACAAGATCACACAGCAGGCTACTCTGTCACTTGATCCTCGAGGACCCTTGCGTGTAGTTACTTACACACCTTGATGTGGTTGCCCCTTCAAGATTTCTGCAGAGACCACCTCTAAACTGGAGAGGAACCTTTCAGGCACGAGACAAGAGGAGGTATCTTTTGTCGAGAGCTTTTTCCCTAGAGAGAGAGGCAAGGCAAATGGCAGTGGGAAGTCATTGGTAGCCTGCCTGGTGTAGGGCCTCCTTTAAGGCCGTCTGAAATGTCACCAGGATTTGGGAACTGGAGTCTCTCTATGCTTCTTTCAGCGTCAGTCTGAACAAGCCAAGGGACGTTTACTTGTGCATCGAGCATTTGGCACACAGTAGCACTTAATATTTATCAAGGAAATAAATGGGCGGATTAAAAACGAATGAATGGAGTGAATTTCACGGTAAAGAGAAAAAACCATTGTTCATTCAATCCGTTTAAAACTTTGGTCTTTTAAGCTTTTAGTTTATTTTCTTTTAAAAACAAGGAATACAAGTCTTTTCAGAGCATCTAAGAAATGTATTGGGAGCACTGTGTGTAGGAGTCATATTTGGTATTCAGGGTGACCATAAAGTTGGTCTTGTCACTAGCCTATGATGTGGAGCTTATGGTCAAGGCGAATTTCAGTATCACCCCAAATGGAATTAAGTGAAGAGGTGCCCATCTCCCTGCAGTTGGTCTTTTAGTTTGTCTAAATAAAATCTTTTCCCTTGTTCATTAGGTGGCCATGGACGACCAATAACTTGAGATACGATAAGTTTTGTTCCCAGTTTTCTAAATCAGTATCCTTTTTATGAGGGTCGTGCACCAACAGTCTGCTTTGAAGTCGTTTCTGCTCTCCATTGGGCGGCGTGTTATTTCAAAGAAGTCAGCCAGCAGACTTGAGGCCTTTTTGGCTAGAGTTTGCAAACAGCCTCCTGGACGACACAACTTATTTATCTCTCTCTCCCCGCTTCCCATCCCACTGCCCCTTTCTATCTTTCTCTCCACCAGAGAGGTCGCCACACCGGCCCATCCTCCAAGCTGGACTGCCCGCCAACGCCTCCACCGTGGTCGGGGGCGACGTGGAGTTTGTCTGCAAAGTTTACAGCGATGCTCAGCCCCACATCCAGTGGATCAAACACGTAGAGAAGAATGGCAGTAAATACGGGCCTGACGGACTGCCCTATCTCAAGGTTCTGAAGGTGAGGACTCGCTGGATCTGAAGGCACCCCCCAACTGCGGTCTCCTTAATGGGTTCGGCCACAGGTCCTGTTGAATTTGGGAAAAGACGATTCTCTTATGTGATTGGCTAGTACAGAGCGTATTTGGGAAGTAGAATATGAAGCTTGTTAGTAAAATTTCAGAAGGGAACTTCGGGGTGTTAACGAGACTATTAGAGTTGGAGTCACAATAGTTTAGCTATTTATCTGCCCTGAGACCTCAAGCGACACGTCGGGCTTAGCTGCACATCTGTGGAAGCGGAGACCATGATACCATCTCCCCTGCAGGCCAGTTAGTGGGATGGAATAGACAGGAAGAATTTTGTAAACTCTAGGCGTTGTACTGATGTTTACTGTTATGCTGATGTTTTCTCTGAATGTGACATTAGGATCAAATTTGCATAGCCACCTTTTAGAAACAGTTTCAATTTTCCTTTTAAAAGGAAGCCCTGAACCAGTTGACATTCATTCACACGTGATTTAGACAATAAACTTTAGAAAATGGCCTGTGCTGGTGAAATATTGAACAAGGAAACTTTCTTTCTCCTTGGATTTCTTACCTGGGCCCTTGCAAGTTCCCATTTTAACAGCATCAGCCTCTTTATTTTTTAGATCTCGCTTGCTGTTCAGGGTGGTGCTAGCAAGCAGAAGCTAAGTCTGTACGACTTGTTAGCCTACCTCCTGCTGTATCTCCCATATCGAGTTGCCGATAGAGAATGTCCTTACAAAGAACAGCCTCCCAGTAGAACCACAGGTAGCTGAACTAAGAACTCTCAAACAGTGAGGCGTTCTCTCCAGCTGATACCAAGGCTCGGAAAAGCTGGAGGAAGGTGCCTAATCTGGGGAACTGCTAACCATCCTGTTAGGTATTGATCAGACCCTTTCACGCCTGTCCACCAGGTCACTTCCACTGTCCACCGGTTGTCTTACTTTGTTCTTCCTAAACCCGTAGCCCCTTAGTAGTGCTGTTTACACGTAATGGAGGTTGTTTTCTTGCGGTGTGTTGGTGGTGGGACCCTAGACAGTGCAAAGTCCTTCCTGGTTGGCCGTTATATTGTTCTCCTGTGTCTATTCTAGCACTCGGGGATAAATAGTTCCAATGCAGAAGTGCTGGCTCTATTCAATGTGACTGAGGCGGATGCTGGGGAGTATATATGTAAGGTCTCCAATTATATAGGGCAGGCCAACCAGTCTGCCTGGCTCACAGTTCTGCCAAAACAGCAAGGTAACAATGTTTTTTTTTGTTTTGTTTTTTTGTTTTTCGTTTTTGTTTTTTTTTTTTGTTTTTT
>NW_024344377.1:2150038-2224683 GCF_902729225.1 Pteropus medius
TTTTTTTTTTTTGTTTTTTTTTTAAAAGAAGGCTGGATATAGAAGCTGAAAAGACTTGGTGCTTTGGGAGACTGCAGGCAGCTTTATAGGATAACTGTGGCCTCGGTATATTCATAATAATCTTTCTTCGGTGATGCAGCTGGTGTGATGCCAGCAGCCATGGAAAAATGCCCACAATGTTCAAAGCACTCGCTCTAATTTCTTCTAAAGATTATCCTTCACCCCATCTAGTTTTTAAGTCATTCCTTCTGGTTTATCTTGTTTGGGCTGCACATTTCCCATCATGACTGCACATAAACACCGTTTTAAACACACGTGTGCATGCCTCTTGAACTTGTGGCATTGCATATCGGCAGAACTCATACCTCCTTCTGCCCCAGATATCTAGAGAAATATTGGCATGGTATTAATTTGTCCGACAAAGCATCATTTCCTTGGTTGTGTAACTGCTGCTGATGCGATACTGCCCTTGACCTTGCTGTCCCAAATTTGGGGGTAGAGTCCATTTAACGAATGTCCTGCTGGAAGCTACTGAAGGCAGCAGGTTGACTTCGTTAGTTTGTCACGATTCACATTCAAATGTTTGCATTAAAAAAGAAGAAAAAAAAAAAGAGCCCAGTTTCTTTGCTCCCAAGATCATGCTTTCTTCCATTTTGTTTCATTCAATGTAAGTCAAGATGGTTATGCAGGAGTAAAAATCACCAGAGCCTGGTAACCATGCTGGCCCTTTCCCCCGAGCCGGTTCCCACCGGGCCAGAAGGATGTGCGAGATGTCCACTTGGGCTTATCTGCTGTGTTTTGGTGCACAGCACAGTAATTGAGACAGAACTCTCCTTTCCTCAAGGTGGGGGTCTGCAGCCAACAGAACCAGAACCCGGCTTGGACTTTCGGGTGCTCTACTTTTGGAAAAGCACCCCAAACCCAAAGCCAGGCCCGGCAATGGCCGAGAGAACGGATCTCTGTGGGTTGATTTTTCCATGTGTTTGATCGCATGCATGTCTAGGTGGTGAAGCTGGTGTGGTGACGGGCCTGTGGAGGTGAGCTGCTCGGTGTCATTCAGTGTCTCGGTTGTGGGCTTTTGTGGATGGGCTGCCATCGGAATCTTCCGGTGGCCAGCACCCGCCGGAGCCCCCGGTGCGACGCCTCGTGGTTCCGTGGCCCCGTCCACAATCATCCTGTGTCGTCTAGCCTTTTCTCTTGCTTCCCTTGTTTTCTAGGCCGCCGGTGTTAACACCACGGACAAAGAGATTGAGGTTCTCTATATTCGGAATGTAACTTTTGAGGATGCTGGGGAATATACGTGCTTGGCGGGTAATTCTATTGGGATATCCTTTCACTCTGCATGGTTGACAGTTCTGCCAGGTACATACTGCTCTTTCTCTCCATGGTTTTTTTTCCTTTTCGTGGTTGATTGCTATAAAATTAACACAGCTTCTGTTCTCAGAAATGGCCCCTTTTATCCTTGCATAGAGATTTTAAAACATGTTTCAAATCATCCCCTCGGGAGAAGAAAGCCTTGGAAATTCACTTACAATGAGATTCCCCCACTCGCATTTACGATCCAGTGGAATTTCATCCTTAAAACCCAAACGGATCTTAACGTTTTTAGTGAGTCATCGAGTCAATGTGTAAATTCACCCATTCCTATTTCTCTTGAAGTCGAAATTACTTTGTAAAATTCAAAGTAATTTTTGCTCATTTCAAATTCCATTTTGCTGAAATCCCACATGGACTCTCATTCCAGTTTCAGTTTTTACCGAGGGGTAAATAGATCGCCGTGCGTTGAGGTGCCTGGGGAGGATACCTCTGCATGTAGCGTGTACAGAAGCAGTGTGGCACCTACCTTGGGAATCGGTGGCTTGCTGCATGTGGCAATAGAATGGACTGTTCGTTTGCTTTTACTGCAATGCATGCTCTTGCCATCTTGGGCTTGATGTTCTTTCTGCTCTGCAGAGAAATCGACATCAGGAAAGCCCCGTTGCTTAAAGATGGTCGCCGTCTGCATCTTTAACCGATATCTCTATCCTACTCAAACTTTCTTGAAAATCACTGTCTGCCTTGATGTATCTGCCTCTTTGTCATGTCCTTGGAAACTGCGTAGACTGTGGTTTGCTAGCTCATGATGTTCCACTCCAGTTATTAATTCCTTATTTTTAGAGTATGGTGCCTACCTGCATGCTTATTTTATTATCTAGTAAAAATAAATGGATCATTTCATTTCGTGCTGTGCTGCTGAGAGTTTTGACTATCTTGCAAGTATTTTTCTGATTAAAATGTGTAAGCCTTAAATACTAGCATTGCATCCATTTTCCTTTTGTTGCGAGTCTGCTCTATGAGTATATGCTTTGAAATGATGAGATGCTTCTTGTGTTGAGCTTGCTTTTACGTGCGGTACTGCCTTCTGCAAGTGCCTAACTGGCACTTCTTAACCGATTTGCCTGACAGTACTAGCCCATTAACTAAGAATGCGTTTTGAGAAAAATACTATTTGGAAATACACTGCTTATAGATTGACCGTTGAGGACTAAAGAAGGAGCAGACATTATTGGACGTTGATACAAGAACGTGCTAACTTAAGTAATTTTATGTATACTCACATGCCATACCACTTCTATTTTTTCTTTAAAAGTTGTAACGATGTATCGGTATAACCAGATACACACCAATTTAAATGGATATCGATTAAGGAATATTATAAACATTTTGTGGTATGGACATAATGATTCTGTATGATAAACAACTCAGTCTTTATATTAAAAGCATTCGTTTATTTCGTTAGACGATATGCTGGGCTATATTAAGAAATGTGACCCTTTTCTAGTAGGGCCAGCCCACTAGATGAATATTTATTTCATGTCATGTGGAACTGTGTTCCTCTGGGGTATATCACCCCATCATATCTTCCTTCGGAAGAGCTTACCCGGATAAGACTGAGGCACCGTCCCTTCAGAAACGAAAAGTGGACACCCATTCGTGTGCAAGAATTTTTAAATTGGTTCACACCAGAGACCATATTGGAAGACAGTCCCTTTGTCACAGGTATGGTCGCCTGTCCTGTTCTGCCCAAATAGCTAACAGAATGTGATCTTAGAGCCTGCCCTTTGTGTCTCGGTGGCAGCCGATCCATCACGGTCACTGGCTTGCAGAGGCCCACTGAGGCTAGCGATAGTGACCGCCTGGGCCCTGGCAGTAAAGCGAGGAGCCCTTGGCCATTCCCCTTCATTTGAAGAGGTACGTGGCAGGCCCGTGGCCCGTGCCACCCTGCCGCTTTGAGTCGTCGGGAAGCCCATCCTTGTGAAGGGTTATCGCCTTTTGATTCCTTTAGTTCTGCCAGGATGCAGCCGTCTCGTGTCCTAACTCTGTGACCTGCTTATCTGTTCCTCTCCTGTGATCTACAACCCAGCTCCCGTAAGAGAGAAGGAGATTACGACTTCCCCAGACTACCTGGAGATAGCCATTTACTGCATAGGGGTCTTCTTAATCGCCTGTATGGTGGTGACGGTCATCGTGTGCAGGATGAAGACCACGACCAAGAAGCCAGACTTCAGCAGCCAGCCGGCTGTGCACAAGCTGACCAAGCGCATCCCTTTGCGGAGACAGGTAACAGAAAGTAGATAAAGAGTTTGAAGAAATTTACTCGTCGCTCGTGCCCCAGCCAGCTCTTAGGTCTCTCTCCCTCTGCTCCGATGCTTCTTGTGTGAGTGTCACGGGGCTAGCAGTTCCGACATGCCTCTTAGTGGCCGCCCAGTTAGTTTTTAGGGCTTGGAGAGTCAAGTCCTGGTGCTTCAATGGGGCCAATCAAGTCAAGTTCCAGGTCAAGAAAGCACAAGGGCGTGAGGCTCAGCCAATCAGCATGACGGACGTAACGCAGGGAGGCAGGGCCCTGGTGGTTTTGATGAGACTCTGGCGCAGCGGTCTCTTTGAAGCCCAGGCCACTTTTGTCCCCTGTGATTTAAAGCTTTTTTTTGAGACAGGCTTATGCCACTAGTTGGAAAGGGACTCTAGCTCTCTTTGATTTATTTTTTAAAATCAAGCTCAGAAACCTATGCCCTGGAGGTGAATCTGAGCTACGACTTGATTTAAACTGGCCCATGATGTCTTTCCAAGCTGGATTTTGGCTCGACCTCTCTTGATTCTTAAAATAGAATTATATGCACACATCATGTTATTGTTAGTCATTCTCAAGTGTGGCCGTGGGGCCGGTCCTAGAACGATTTCTCTATTGAATAGGCAACAGATTTTTGTTAACCTTGCACTTGGTCTTCGGTGGTTCCTTGCGGCTTGTCTGCACCTCCTGATTGGTTTAATTTTGCTTTGGGGGTATGGGGCAAGATAGAGCCTACACCTCTGCCTTAAATTAAAGCCCTGCAAAGCGGAATGGGACAGGAAATGTGTTGTCATTTTTTATTTTCTGATCATGAAGATGGAAGGGGAAGGCAGATGTGAATGCAAAATGTTTACAAAACTATTTGGAACTCGGTTATAATAAAGTTTTTTTTTTTTTCGAAACAGCAAGTAAAAACAACTAACGCGCTGGCTCTAATTCCGTATGTATTTTGGTAGAATTTACAGGGTACTTGTTAAAATGGGAGATTTCTTCATCTCAGCCCTAGAGACTGTGGTTCAGTAGGTCTCGCGTGGGGCCAGGAGTCTGCATTTCAAACAAGTCCTCAGGTGATTCGAAGTGGACTTCGAGACACGCTGGATTAATCCCAGCCTCGCCCCTCCTGTGACATAAGGTGGCGGTAACATTCTCTGCACAAGGCACTAGGAAGGGTTGGGAACCAGCTGGTCAGCAGCAGTTTTGGCACAGATCTGGCTGTTTTTAGCCCAGCTCCAAACTCTGGGCTGAGTAGATCCTCGCTGATTTCTTTGAAGCCACGTTTCAAGCAGGGCTTTCTCCGTGGAGGCCAAGGGCTAGCACTGGGAATGTGCGTCGCGTGCAGGTGAATGCTCACATTGTATGTGGAGTGAGGGAATAAAGGGTCGCTCCCACCACCAAGAATTCTGTTGTAGAAGTAGTGATGGGGCCACCAGTCCTAGGTTGACTCTCTGACCTAGTTGGTGACCTCCGGTTGATCTAGCCACCCCCAACCCCCTCCTTTCCAGTTACCTCTGGGTGCTTCTTACAGCCACCATCTCAACAAACCCGGCCTTAGGGAACAGAAAGAGAGTGGAGTTCCCCCATCTTTTGTAGGGGGAAAATGCTACCTTCTGGAGGAAACCTGTAATTTGGTGTAGCTAGATCATCGTCCCGTAATTATTTCATCTTTTTTTCTGCAGCTGTTACAATGCTCTTCTTTTTACTCACTATAAAGGAGGCAGATGCCTTTAAAATCCTCTTGACTCAGCCCCGGTCATCTCGTTCTTGTTTGCCATTGGCCGACTGGCCTTTCTCCTCTCCACCTAAGTTGGCCACTTTTCCCACACTGCCGTGCGCAGCTGAAAAGAACATTAAGATTCCTCCTCCTGTTTTCTCCCTCCCTCCTTCCTTTGTTCATGGTAATTTTCTGAGTGCTCGGTCTCACCGAGGCTCCATGTGAGGCATGGCCTGTCACTTTCACCAGTGTTATTGAGTGGGAGGCTTCGTTTAAAATGTAATTGCTTTGTGTTTCGGTAGGATCAGGTAGTTTGAGAGAGACAGAGGCAAGTGGGCAAATACCGGTCCCCTGGAGAAATAAATCTGAGAGAGAAACTCATTCAGGGGAGTGTTGGTACACCTCAGCCCCTCGCGTACGTCACGATGGGATGCGTGATCCTGCACAAGGAGCGCTGGGTCAGAAAGCCTAGTCCCTTTGGTGGAGGAGATGCCTATCAGGTATCTGGATAAAAGTGGGTGATCGGGCTGTAGCTGGAATGAAATCCACAGAAAGGCTGGCAGGCATGCTGATGAAAGAGAAAATTCCACAGGATGCCAGGGATGCCTTGACTTGGTGACAGGTGAGCCTGTAATCAGATACCTCGAGGATGGCTCATCCCTAGGCATTTGCGAGGCTGCTCCTCATGCTGCACTTACCCAGCGTCCTCCAGCGCACAGGTGGCCCTCAGCGTCTTCATGGTGGAGTCTGAATGTTATCTCGTTGGCCCTGACCCTCCCCCCGCCCCCGACCATCATATACAGCATTTCACGCAGCTCAGTCGATTCTTGTTTTTAGAACAAGAGCAGTTGTTTCTTTTTTTTCCTTGATCCCATTGTGAGTTTTTCCTTCTTGACATTTATTAATCTGTACTGGACTTACTGGTGCAAGACAGACATTTCAGTTTGTTTGTTTGTTTGTTTGTTTTGGTCGAAAAATGTTTTCTTCGGTGCCTAAGAAGTTCCTTGTGATCGTTTCCCAGGAACCATGAGTTTTTTTGAGACCCTCGATGGGCTTTGGACTTGGAGGGTAGGGGGCAACTCTTGGTAGGGAGGTGGGTGGTGCTTGGCAGTGCCTCCCTCTGTCCCTTGACAGAGTCCACCCCATTCAAGGCTGGGGCTTGGACACTGTGCCGGCCACTTGCTCATCTGCTCCCATTCCTTTGCGGGGGGCTGGGGGGTGCGTCTTTGCGAGCTCATTGGCTCTCGCGTAGATCTCTGGGGCTGTGAGTGGACAGTGTGGCCATTGCAAAGCAGCCTTTGCACGTCCATGAGTTGAAGAGAGGGCTTCGCTCTCTGTGTTTTGCACAGATCGGCAGGGTGGGTGAGGGGGTGCAGAGGGAACTGGGGATTTTGTTCAGGAGGCATGCGTCATTGCTGGGCTTTTTCAGTGTATACATCCGATGGTTCTTTCTGGAGCCGGAAGTGCATCCGGGAGGTAGCATGTCTCCATAGCAGGGTGTACCCATCTCCTGGGGGGTAGACACGTGTGTGCAGTGCACACTCTCCCACCGCCACTGGCGACTCAGAAGGGGCTGCAGGGGTTCTTTTTCTCGCTTTAGTTTCACTCTCCTGGTTGCCGATACAGGTAGATCGAAAACCAGAGGAAAATCAAGGACAGTCAAGGTCATGTTTCATCACAATATCGTTGAGGCAAGCGGCACGTCCCCAAGGATGTCATTCACAGGAGCAAGATGAGGGGGGCGTGGTGGCGTGTGTGATTCAGGAGCCAGTTCTGGGGGCCGCGTGTTGATGATGATTAACCACACCAAATTCTGTGGAGGGCAGTGCCACGTCTAGAAGCTCCCCTACTACCTAGCAGCTGAACGTCATGATCTGGGAACATTTTCCATAGTTTGGTCAGTCACATGGCCTAATGAAAGCTCACTGGTTCCAGAAAACATTCGGGTAATTAGAACGGTCATGGATGGCTTAATTGGAGCCTGCCCTTTTGTGGGGGCACCTTGTCCTCCCTGGCCCCTATTTGGTGGTTCTCTCAGCCTTCGAGAGAGACGACACACAGTTTGACTGTGATCTGACCTGGCTTTTGGCTGATGTGATTTCCTAAGAACCAGCCCCTCCGGGACCGGTGAGCCATTGTTCTGATGGGTTTTCTCCAAGCCTTGGGAGGATGTTTGGGGGAGGCAGAGCCTTGCTAAGGGAGGAAAGTGAGTGTCTGATAAACTGCCTAATTGCCTACATTTCATTATTGAGGGGAAACGGATCCAACCCGGATCTTAGACCTTTATCTCAGCCACCCGGCTTGAGGTGGTGAGAACATTTTGTTTGGCTGGAGGGCGGTGGTGGGCAGGTCTAGAGCCTTCTCTTCTGATGTGGGAACGTGGATTCACAGTCTCTAAGAGTCAAGCTGTGGTCTGGGGGTGTTTGTCAGTGCTCAGGAATCAACACACGGATATTCCTCACCCCTGGCGTAGCATCTTTGCTTTTGCCTGCTCCGTTCTCTGTGAAGTCCCTAGTTGTTGTTCAGTCTAATCTAGTAGAAAGAGAGAACACGATTTCATGGTGGCCCTTTAAAAGAAATGAAAAAACAAAACAAAAAAACCCCCACTTCCTTTGCTTAATCTCCTACATGTACTGTGGACATACACAAGAAGCAGTTAGTTAAAAGCTTGATTTATGGCACATGGTAAAGAGATTCTGGAAGGTGAGGAAGCCAAATTGAGACTGAAAATACACACTAATAAAGTGCTCCTGCCACCGTCCTGGAGTGGGAAGACAGCTTATTAGTACGTTAGCATTTATTGTGTATAAATAACTTAATTATCACCATCCATGGAATATTTTTAAATTAGGTAAACAGGAAACCCTGGAATTGAAAAAAAGTATCTGATAGGGAAGATGATGATTTTGTGCAAAAAAATAAAAAAATAAAAATAAAGAAGTGATCATCTGACAGTGCTGAATACGTCCCAGAGTTTGAAGGTGGGCAGTGGGAATCCCTCCATGGGTGTGGTCTGGAGGAAGGATGTCCCAGCGACACATGGCATTGGAAACATGGAGGAATCGCCTGCAAGATGTCCAGCCAAGCCCTGGAAACGTGTTAGCTCTCAGCAAAATGGAGTGAAGAGAAAGCCAGTCATACTTTACAGTCCCAGAGGGGATTTTAAAAGCGTAGTAAAAATGCATGGAGGTAAAATTAAGATATACCTCTGTAGACAGAGCAGTTGAATTCTGTAGTTCCTTACGCTTTCGACATTTTCTTCCCTTTTTTCCCCGTTGTGTTTTTTACAAAAGTATTTTCCGGATTTTTTTTATATTGAATCTAAAGCCTCTACACTTAATCTGAACTAAATTTCCATAAACGATCTTTTTTGTAAACACCATTTAAAAATTTTAATAATAATGACAGAACAAAGTTGGTAAAGGTTTTCCATTTTAAAAGCTTTCATGTGAGAACCTTGAGACTCTGGCGGAAGATGTATATGTGTGTGAACTTTTGCACGGATTTGTGGGTAAAGATTTATTTTGGGTCATAGGTTAGCTACAGAGCACTTAACTTCTGACTGTTCAGTGTTTCTGTTCTTAAGCTGCCTCTAAGCCATATTTGTCATAGTCCCCCGGTCCTCTGTCCCCTGACTCCTGGATGCTTTATTTCTTGGGTTTGTTCTTTCGTTCGCTGGAGCCTCAGGCCATTCTGGCTGTGAGCAGGTCTCATCATCCAAACCAGGAAGGTGTAGCCTGTCTGTTCTGCAGTCAGGCTGTAGGGCCAGCGGGTTTTTCCCTTTCTCGTGGCACACAGTATGACAGCATCTCACATATAGAGCAACCCTAGGCTCCAGATGCTCCAGGTTCCGCAGAGGGAGATGCCATCATAAGCTCCCTTGGATCTGGGCAGCAAATAATTCTAAAAAGGTGCTAAGAAAAACGATTGTGGTGTTGGTAGCAAATCTTAAGTGAGCTCTTGGCAAGTGCCAGACTCAGCACGAAACACTGTACAGGTGTGACCTCATTTCATCCTCACAGTAAGGTCACTGCAGTGGGAACTGTTCCAGTTTCTTTTTATCAGATAATGAATCTCCAGTGTAGGAAGGTTAGGTGACCTTCTGAAGCTCTCACAGTCAGTGAGTGTTGGAACCGGGGTGGGGACCCCGACAGTCAGACCGCACATGGGTGCATTTGGTCAGGATGCTGCCACCCGACACAGAATCCCACCACATAAATCATTAGCAGAGGAACGGCACAGCTAGGGTTGGCTGCTTGCTAGCGGGCAGTCACTGGGGTGGATGCGGAGATGCCACAAAGCTCAACCTGGCAGCAGAGGGGAGAGGCAGAAGCAGTGGTCTCGTCATTTCTAACTTGTTTGAGAAGTCAATGTATTTCAAGCACGTGCTTTTCATTTTCTTTTCCCCGAGATATGCCTCAGTTCAGATCCTTACTCTTCTAAAAAAATATTTTTAATGTTAAAGAATTCACTTATTTTTAAAACGTGAAAGATACGTAAGCATTGGTTATAAAATTCAAATGGTCTAGAAAGTTCTGAAGTAAGGGGCATGTCTCCTCCCTCCTTCAACTCCTAATCTCTCTACCCAAAATTGTTTAGTCTCTTGTGCATCCTTCCTGAAAAAATTTGAAGTGCCCGTGTTCTCCCCACTCGCACGGGAGGCCGCTTTCCTCCGGCGTATCCTTGAGGGTGTCCTGGCTTTGGAATTTGCTGGACCTCAGTCTTATGGGGCCTGTCTTGTCTCATTGCTGACTTTCTGGATCTTCTTGCCTGTGCTCTTCAAGCACTAAGGTCCCAAAGCAATGAGCGGGGATTTTTGCCTCTTCACGTGGGAGAACTTTCCAGAAGACTTTCTGGCCTTTGAGAACACCAGCCTCCTTTTGCATGCACAGCACATGGCCCTGACATAGGGTGTTAGGGTTTGGGGAAGTATCTTCAGCCAGACCCATTCCTGAATCTGAGCGCTTCTCTGTGTCTGGACCTCTGGGCACACGTGTGGTTGGTGGAGACTGTAAGTCTCGACGGTGTCCTCTGGGGGGCCCGGCAGCCGAGGTCAGCGACCACAGTGAGAGCAGGCCTGTTGGGGTCTGTGGAGGGGTCTTTGAAGCTGTCTGGCAGGGCGGGATCCCTGCCTAGTCCACGTCACTAGTGGGGAGGAAGGGGTCCACAGTCACCTTTTCGTCTTTTTGTCTTTGCTGCCACCATTTGTCTGTGCGGCCCAGACACTTTGGTGTGAGGCGCCAGCCTCTTGGAGCCTAACCTCTCCATGAGGCCTCTCTTAGCTCCAAAATTAATGATTCTTCAGTTCCTTTTTTTTTTTTAATTATGTTACTCGCAGTGAATAAACATTGCTCATATTATCTACATAAATAAAATTTAGGAGTAACTCACTCTGCCAGAAAGGCTTCTCAGAGGCTCAGAAATGTATGCGTTTTAAAAGATAGTAGACATTTTGCCTTAAAAATTGCCTACTTCTTGATTTTAATACCAGAACCAGCTTCCTATCTGTGAAACAATTTTCCTCCCATCCGTTCTCGGTCACCTTCTCAGAGTTTCCAGAGAAGGGCAGCCTGGGCTTATGGAGGAGAACCAAGGATTTCTGACCAGGACGTTCCTGGGGAAGCTCAGGTCTGTAGGTCACCGTGGGGCGAGGCCAGCCTCCACCTTGTGAAAGTTCATCCTGATGTTCGTTTGTACCCAGTCTTTGTAATTGCAGCTGGGGACGCCGGTTGACCTGGGCGGTCACGCAGGGAACAGAACCGAGGTGGGTTGGCGGGCTGCTTTGCTGGATCACGTTGAACCCCTGTTCCAACTGCCTTAGGCCAGAGTCTTGTTCGTGGCTCGCGGGTGAGGTGGTGGTCGGCCATGCCGTGCAGTAATCTCAAGGCGGCCTTGAGGTGGGCTCTGCACCTGCTTCCTTTGTAGAATTCAGCACGGGGAAGATGTTCTATTTAAGGAACGACCGTTGTATCAGACGCAGGCTGAAGGCGGGTCAGGGTAAGCGGGAAGCCTCAGCAAAGCCCCAATGTGCTTGCTGCCCTGCCTGCCCGTGCGACAATGAATAAAGGCGTATTTTTCTTTCTCTTGACTCTTTGTCCCACGTATTCAATCCACTGGCTTCTGAAACTGAAGTTGACAAGAGGAAGTCGATTTTCACCAAATGGCCTGGGCATCGACCAGTTCCCAGAAGGACTGGGGAGAAGCAGGCGTGGCCCCCAGTACCTGGGTCTCAGGTCGAAAGGTGCTCGTCGCTACTGGAATGCCTGTCACACTCAAACCCTAGACCTGGTTCCTGGAGATACAATCTTTTCATTTCAGAAGACAAAACTATCAAAGAGCTGATTGTCCCAAAGTTTTCACGTCATAATAAGCACATTGATTCATGATCTGAGCTGGTTTGCACAGAGATTGATCATTTGGGGATCCAATACAGCTAATATCTTGGGCAGCAATGAAGCTCATGGGGTCCGTCTCTCTGTCCTCAAGTGACCGTAGTAAGGAATTAGGACAGAAAGAAGACTCATGTTTTGATCAGGCCCTGTCTACAAATGTTTGAAAACCTGGTCTTAGGAACATGTAATTTGGGTGAAGTCTAGTACTGCATAGATAGGAAGACAGAAAAAATGGAGCCGGGTGGTTTTGGTCCTTAATTCGCGACTTCGACCAGCCCCCGCTTTTCTTCCTTCCTGAGAGCTGACCACCTGGCTGGGCTCTGGCCGGCTTCCAGCCTTTTCAGGTGGAGCCAGGATCACATCTGTGTCTTTGCATTTTGTATCCAGGTTTCTGCTGAGTCCAGCTCCTCCATGAACTCCAACACCCCACTGGTGAGGATAACAACACGCCTGTCCTCAACAGCAGACACCCCCATGCTGGCAGGGGTGTCCGAGTATGAACTACCGGAGGACCCAAAATGGGAGTTTCCAAGAGATAAGTGAGTACTTCTATCGGGCATGGCCCCGAATGGAGATTTAGGTATAAATGGAGATCTTGGAGAGACATTTTCTTGTTATGACCCTTAACTGCAAAGGTCTTGCTTTGATGGTGTCAAGAGGAAGTGAGCGACATTGTATTTCTAGGTATTCAACTCCTTGAAAAGAAAAGAAGGGATTCTTTCTCTCTCTTTTTAAAAAAATAGTTCTTTTAAAACAGAGCTACTAAGCCATGGCTGGTCCCCAAGTAAGACAGTGCCTTGTCAGCATTTTTAAAAACTTTCTGGACAATTCAAACACAGTCAAATGGAATAAGAGTGGAATCATCTCACTTATAAAACAGATCTGACATTCCACACTCTGGTTACTAGACTATGACTGTTCTGTAGTTTATTTCTTTTGAGAAATTAGGTATAGGATATAGATCGTCTTAAGAATTTCTACTCAGTGTTGCTATTTTTAGTCATTATTAATGTAATAAATATCAGGCCGAAGCACTTCAGATGTGGCACCTGACCTTGAATTTCCTGTGGTCCATAGTATTTTCCTTATTAGATGTCATAGATATGTTCCATTCAGATATTCAGTCAAAGCGTGGCCCCGGACTCTGTTGGGAGGCATTGTTGGGAGCTGTGTTTCTTGCCTGGGCTGAATTCAAGTCCATATACTTTGGGCTGTGTTGGGCTGGGTTTGAATCCTTGCTCTGCCAGCCAGTGGCTGGGCCACCTTGTGTAAGTTACCTAATGCTCCGAACATCCCGCCTGTAAAATGAAGGTCTTGTTAGAGACCTCCTAGGACTGACCGAGCACAGTTCTTGGCTTATGCGAGCTTACCTCTTTCGTGTACTGGTGATCTGGGAGCTCCGAACCACAAACCACAGCGAGATAGTGGCGCTGGACATAGAGTAC
Organism: Pteropus medius; assembly: GCF_902729225.1. Taxonomy (NCBI): domain Eukaryota; kingdom Metazoa; phylum Chordata; class Mammalia; order Chiroptera; family Pteropodidae; genus Pteropus; species Pteropus medius. The sequence goes on from NW_024344377.1 coordinate 2,163,194, forward strand.
ATGGGACAGATCTTGGGCCACCAGCCCTCAGTCTGCCAGGCAGGAACCAACTCCTAGACCCACCTTCCAAATGAAGCACGATGGTCATTGAAAGACCGTCGCCTCTCTCCTGGGTACCTCTCGTGCTAGAGTCCGAAGAACTTTGAGAGTAGAGGAAGGTGAAGGTCGCTGATTCCATTGCTGCATCTGATCAGTGGGAATGAGCTCCTGACTTGGCCACCTACAGCTGCCCTGTTTGCCTCGACATTTGCAGTGTCACCCTGAGATTGTCAGAGAAGCGTTGCATTACTATAGAAGGAGCTCATATGCAAATTTGGAAGTTCTACAATGGTGAGCTTTTCCAGAGACAATATGATGAGCTGTTTGGGAGGGGAGGTAGATTTCACGGCATTGTATATTTGATTCCTGCAACTCCACACACGTTTTGTTTCCCAGCGGCCAGTTTAGAGAGATTAACATGCACCATAAGTTAGAAGCAAATAATTGTATAGAAATTATCTCGTTAGTGTCAATGAAAGCAGTTTCCGGTTTATTTGTGTACTGTAGTGAGATGACCATTATTCATTCATTCATTCATTCATTCATTTATTCATTCAGGGCTTGTTTACTGGGGAGGCACCAGAGAAAACACAAAGAATGGGTTCTTTACCTGTAGAAAGTGGAGAGGGTGCTTCTAGTGAGCCCTCCCGGCTCCGTGGTTCAATTATACAAGTGGGCGGGTGGGTGTGCACAGTCCTGTGAATATAGGGCTGAGTTGGGGAGCTGCGATCGTTATCGTAAGCAATGGCAGCTCTAAGGTTCAGTCCGTAGTTTTTGGCATTTGTGACACCGCAGCCAACAGTGGGAGTCTGTATGTGCTGGCCGGTTAGCTCCCACCCCGGGATACCCCCAGTGTGGAAAATCTGAGTGCTGAGCATTTCAAAACAGCATTTTGCACAAATGTAGGTGGAGCAGATTTCCAATGAATGAAGGCTATTTAGAAGCCGTTTATTAGATTGGAGGCAGAAGTTACACAAAGAAAGGATTGTTATGCTTGTAGTAGCCGGGCAATAGGACATAAATTAGCCATTTTTCCAATGCAAATGTTTATTTTCTACCAAGATATTAAATTTAATTTTAGTTCGGCATAGAAACGGAGTGACCTCAGCATAGCAAACGTTGCCCTCAGTCTTTGTTTAGCTTTTGCAAACCTTGTGTGCTTACCAGAAACACTGTTTACTGAGGTCAGCTCAGTACTTTGCTGTGTTATGCTTACGTGAAAAAATCACATTCATACATGTTCCAAAGACGACTTCATTCTGTTGTTTTCTGGAATGCCCAAGGATAATATATGGCTATTAGTATGATGTGTATAGAGCTTCTGACCTTAGAATGTAGTTTATTGTGTTCACTTTGGATTTTATTCATTATTAATTTTGGGTATTTGTAAGGATTTCTAAATTGTCACATCAAAAAAAAATTCCCCCTAATTTTTAAAAAACTTTTTTTTGCCTTTAGTGAAAAATGAGAGATCCCTTGAAATGCATTTAAGTTTCATATCATGTAACTTGGCCCTAGAATGTGACCGTAAAATCCACTGGTATTTGAATAATATACAAGGATTTTAAAGACATCACTGAGACAAAAAAAAAAAGAACAGCTTTAAGGTTTTCTTTGAGACATTCTGAATTATGAATATTCTCTTGGCTCAAGATCAGAAGTCCCACCTTGTTAGCACTTAGGAAAGCTGACCACCTCACTAGCATGGATACCCTCTGTAAAGAAAATAAATCCAGAATACAAATGTGAAATTTAATAGCTGTTCCGCAGTAATTGACATTCTCCAAAACGTCACTAAGAAAATACTCAAGCGCGTGTGTACCCCGTGTCTCATTAGTTCCATATGATAAACGCCCTACGCTTTTGCAAGCTGCTGAAAGATTTTTATATTTAGTTCTGGAATTTCCCTCGCTGCACCCCTTCACCAGATGCCGTGTGCTAATCCCCTATTTACACTTTTAGGCTGACGCTGGGCAAACCCCTCGGGGAAGGTTGCTTTGGGCAAGTGGTCATGGCTGAAGCAGTGGGAATCGACAAAGAGAAGCCCAAGGAAGCAGTCACGGTGGCAGTGAAGATGTTGAAAGGTGAGTGGGGAGGAGGAGGATCGGGGGTGGGGTAGGTGGGGTGGGGCAACGGCAAAGGCTTATCAAGAATGTTCCTTTTGTGTCATGTGAACTCTATCGTGGCAGGGGGTCAGAGAGCACATAGTTGACCTAGGGGTTGAGGAGTTTTCGGTATAAATCAGCATCTTGGACAGACTATTTATCTTGAGCTGCGTGCACTCATAAAAAAGAAGAGCCGGTTTTGTCAGAAACTGGTAGCCTCCGAGATTGTTATTCTTCGACTCCTTGTAGATGACCGTGTTGCCTCATTCCCTAGTTTCACGTGCTTCGAAAATACCAAGTGATACATATAATCGGTTAATTTAGATGAGTGTTGGTACATTGGTGTCTGAACCCAAACCTTAATTGACAAGTTAAGGAAAATTAGCCCTTTTGGAGGGAGCGAGGGGGCTCAGGGAGAGGAGGCCACACTTCTTTTGTGAGAGGAACGAAGCGGAAATGACACTGGTCTGGGCACGTCACGTGGAAACCTGGTAGAGTCCTAACAGGATCGGCGCTGGTGCAGGACCTGCTGGGACGTGTTAACAGTTACCGCGAGATATGAACGGTTACCGCGAGATGAAAACGCCAAGCGGCGTTCCCGGAAGCCGAACGTTTCTGCGTGAACCTTCCCGCCCTGCACCGCGGCTGAGTCCGGGCGCTTGAGGAACTTGTTAAGCGTTAAATGCTTCCTTCCGTGACGTTCCTTTATACGAGGAGTTAGGGGAACGGTCACATGGTAAATACAGTTGTGGGGAATCTCGGAAAGCACAGCCCCAGCTTGGTTTTTCCCGTGGATCCAGGCAGAGAGGGCAGCTCTTGGGATATGGGATACCGGATGTCTTGTAGGGATTTGGACCTTTGGTGATTTCTCCCAGGCTAGTCATCACATAGCAGGCTAGAAATAGTCAAAAAGATGTTTATTTTTATTAAAGCTCTTGATCCGAATGGCTTCCAAGGAGAACCAGGGTGTTTTGAGCTGCTTCCCACCTTGGGTGTGTGCTCTAACCCCCACGTGTTGGCTCCACCAATGGAGGCGGCCTCCTGCTTGCATCCCGCGTGGCCTAGGCATTGCGGGCCCTCGCCTTTCTGCGTGGCAGGTGTGGCGGGCTCTGTGCCTCGCACAAACTGGTCTTGGCAGCCTCTGGCCACAAAACGGGTGAGTCGGGGGAAGGTCCCAGGCTTCCTGTCTCTTTCTGCAGGACCTCTGATTTCGGTTCTGGTACATGGGATGCTGCAGAAAGGTGGTTCTGTTTGTCTCTTACACCCAGGCGGGCCTTCCCTGTTAGGATGGAGGAGGACACAAGCCTCAGAGCCCTCGTGATGGGGCCTTTTTTCATAGCCAGTGGAGCTCAGAGACTGGAGGAGAGAACACTACAGGTGTGACTCCTTCCTTTGTACGTCAGTGTGGATTTTACACTTCAGTCAATTGTGGTGCACTTCCTTTTGTGAATCTCAAAAGCTTTTTGCATCATGGCTCCTAGTCAGCCCAGATTTTCCCATATTGAATTAGCTCAAAGTCACGAGGAAGAGAGCATATGGAAAAAATCTTGCCACTTTTTAGGAGCTAATGATGAGCCCACGGATGCAGGACCTGAGCCGTTCTTGCTTAAGGAGGTAGAGCAGAGGTTCAGAAAACTACTTTTTTTTTGGATGGCAATCACAGCTTCTTTTGTGAGGCCCACGGAAGGCATTGGCCTCCACTCACTCAGAATACGTGTGCACACACTCACACTTTTGCACACAATTACGGGGAGCCTACCGAATCCATTCGTGAGCGCTCTCAGGGCTGTGAGGGCTCGAGGTGGCAGCACTTGGTCTGTAGTGGTTTGAGATGCCCCGTCTTCCTTTTCCTCCCCAGATATCCTCACCGTCACTTGCAGTCACTGTGGAATTCATTGTGGTTTTCTGAGGCACCTTAGATCTGCCAGAGGACGGGATTATTTCACGATAGAGTTAGACACCCCACGTTTGTGAGGTTTGCTGGAAAATAATCGGCCTTAGCATCAGAGGCCTACATTCTAGTTCTGACTTTTGACCCCGTTGACCTCGAATTAACTATTTGACATGGAGCAGGGCAGTTCCCTCTCTGGGCCTTTGCCCCCTCACCAGTAAAATGAGGGAGACGATTTGGAAAAAGTCGTCTCTGGTCCTTTAATTTCATGCTGTTTCACCTAAGTTTTTTGGCAACTAACAGCAACAGCTGACAGGTTAGAAGAAACTAATGGATTTTTAATTTTACCTAATGTTCATAGATGATGCCACGGAGAAGGACTTGTCTGATCTAGTGTCAGAGATGGAGATGATGAAGATGATTGGAAAACACAAAAACATCATAAATCTCCTCGGAGCCTGTACTCAGGACGGTGAGTAGGAGGAAAAATGCTTTCATCCAGATTCTCTGTGGGTCAGCATTAGCGTCATTTGGGAAATGGTCGGAGTTTTGGATTTGCTCCTGAGGCACCTCAAGTGCATGTTTCAGGTTCTCTTTAAAATCCCCTAGGAAGCTGTTGCCGGCCCTGAATACAAAGGGGACTCTGTGGCTGTAGCTGGGGGACCAGGGAAGGGAAGGGTTGGTGCTGGGCGACTTGGGACAGGAGGGCCCAGAGTATCCTGCTATTTGTGGGGTACTTGCTCTGGAGAGTGTTTGGGAAAGGCAGTCTCCTCATGTTTTTGATTTGTGAGTGCTGAGAGAAATTTCTCAAAATAAGGTTCTGTGTTTTGGTTGACAAGTTCTCTTAAAATGGGGTTTGAGGAAGCCAGGTCTTACTCTGGGCAGCAGATGGCTGGGCTTCCACGATGGGCTTAAGAGAGGAGTGAGGTGTGAAGGGACACAGTACCGACCTTTGGAGGAGAAAGACCCTTGCTCCTCTCATCAGAGCCAGCTGGCACTTTGGGAACCAGCTGGACAATAATAAACTTGAAAGTGCCTGCCTTTGCCTCAGCGAGTTCTCTTGTAGGTCTAGACCTGGAGTCGGAAGACTTTTTCTGTAGAGGGCGATTGCAAATACTTTTAGCTTTGTGGCGACTACTGATTTCTGCCGTCATTGTGCGAATTTCTGCCACAACCAATACAGAAATGAATGGGCCTGGCTGCGTGCCAAAAAAAAAAAATTTACTTTACAAAAACAGGCCGTGGGCAGGATTTAGCCCGTGGGCTGTAGTTTGCCAGGCCCTTGTCTGTGGGGTACATGGAGCAATGATTGCACATGCGTATAAGGAATGTACAAGAATGTTCATCGTGCACTGTTTGTGATGGCCAGAATCTGGAAGCATCCTATAGGAATGGATAAACACAGTGGTGCATTTCTGTGGTAGAATATATAGGCTTGCCTTGTAGATACTGTGGATTCGGTTTCAGATCACTGCAGTAAAGCAAATCGTACCAATTTTTTGGTTTTCCAGTACATGTAAATGTTACGTTCATACTATACTGTATTCTGTGAAGTGTGTAGTAAAGTAGCATTATGTCTTAAAAAATAATGTACATACTTTAACTAAAAAATGTTTTATTGCTAAAAGATGCTGACCATCATGTGAGCCTGCAGCAAGTTGTAATCCTTTTGCTGGTGGAGGGTCTCACTTTGATGGTAGTGGCCGTTGACCGATCAGGGTGGAGGTGGCTGAAGGTTGGGGCGACTGGCAATTTCTTAAAATAAGGCAACAAGGAAGTTTGCCATTATCAATTGAGTCTTCCTTTCTCTTGAACACTTCTAAACCACTTTAGAGGTATTAGTTGGCTTAATTTCAATATTGTGCTAAGGAATAGAGAGGCCCAAGGAGACAGGAGAGTTGGGGGGGATGGCTGGTCAGACACACGCAACATTTATGGATTACGTTTGCGATCTCATGTGGGTGTGGTTTGTGACACCCCAAAACAATTACATTTGCAGCATCGAAGATTACTGATCACAGATTTCCATAACAAATATAATAATGAAAAGTTTGAAATGTGAGAATCACCAGAATGACACAAAGTGAGTGAAAGCTGCATGGAAAGCTCCACGCAGGATTGCACAAACCTTTCATTTGTAAAAAAAACAAAAAACCAAAAAAACAAAAAACAATACATGTGAAGTGCAGTGAAGTAAAGCTCAGTAATGAGGTATGCCTGTGTATAGCTGTCGAAAGGAAGCATCTAGATTTTTTATCAACCTGAGTGGATTTCACAAGGATATCATATAATGGAAAAATGTTGCAGAGCTGTATATTTTTATTATTCACTTATGTGATTAAGAATAATACACTGTTTATTGATACATATGTGTATGGAAAAGTTGAACTGGAAGAAGCAACTTCGTGATATCCATTGCTTTCCAAGAGGGTACAGGTGAGAGACCCGGAGTGACAGGGGAAGGACACTCATGTGACTCAAAGACTTTTGAGGCTATCTTGACCAAGTGTCAACTGTCATTTTGGAGCGATTAGAAAGCAGGTGTTCTAGTTTCGCGTGTGCTTTTCTGTGTGTTTAAATTAAAACCAACAAGCAGAAGTACTGGGTTGTGATAACTAAATCTTCGAACCCAGGGCAGATCCTGGGTTCGCTGCCTTAGGGAGCGTGTCTCCTTTACCCACAGGGCCACTCTACGTCATAGTTGAGTACGCCTCGAAAGGCAACCTCCGTGAGTACCTCCGAGCGCGGAGGCCACCCGGGATGGAATACTCCTATGACATAAACCGTGTTCCCGAGGAGCAGATGACCTTCAAGGATTTGGTGTCGTGCACCTACCAGCTGGCCAGAGGCATGGAGTACCTGGCTTCCCAAAAAGTGAGTCCTTCACATTCTCCTCGATTGGGTGGATGCCACTTAAAAATGTCTTTGAAAAAAAACAGGCAATTTGGATGTGTTCATTTGCCAAATCAAGCCTTTGCTTGTCTTGTGCAACCTGGAAAATGTTTATCGCATTATTCACAGTAGGGTTAAAAGCCAGCACACCCTCATAAACCTTTGGTAGCACTGCAGAGGTGAGCAGAAAAGACGTCCCTTCTCTGAGACAGGGTTGGGTGTGACCATCCCAGGATGCAGCCCTCCACGTTGAGAAGAGCTGGTTTAGGGCACGCTGCCATCGATTCTGATGATCTGGGGGCTTTATTTATTTGATAATTATTGAGTTTTTGGACATAGACTTTTGGTGTTGTGTTTATTTATAGTTTAGAGTTTGAAATATGCTAAAAATAAAGGTCAAGGGGGGTGGTATTTTGGTAACCGAGTCCTGGATATTACTTGGGTTTATCATGTCTCATTTAGCGGGATGGGCCTCTTCAGTTAGATGTGGGTCAGGTCCCCTGAGGTGAACCCCCTGCATTCCAAGAATGCCACTTGCAGTGGAACTTTAAACATTTGAGTTATTCCAGAGGCAGTCCGATAGGTGCCCAGATGTCATCTGGGGCATTTAGGATGACTCAAGACTCCCACACATGGGTGGTGGTGGTGGGTGGGGTGGGGTTTGCACAGGTACCTTTTTGGGCAGCGGTTGGAGGGATCAGAGCCTACTTGCCCTGGAGTTTGATGCAGCCACAGGAATTCCTTGGGTTCCCAAAGAAGAGATTGCATCTCGCTGCCAGGGACCCACTGTCACCTGGGGGCGGGGCTGGTCACGGCCATGTCAGTTACACAGGTGAGTGAGGCTTCCCTGGTCAGATCATGCAGCGTGTAGGGCTCAATGTGGGTGAGGCTGGCCACGTCTTGGCGGCCACCTAGGAGCATGGCCGGAGCTGCCACACCCTCTGCGTTGTGTTGTTTGTTTTGTTTTGTTTTGTTTTCAGGGATGTCCAGAGTTGAAGACTTTTTCAGATTTTTTTTCCCCCTGTAAAGTCTCCCGCTGTATAGATTTTAGGAAAGCACACTTTTGCGTGTGCACGCACAGTGGGGAATCTGCCAGCTGAAAAGGCTTTGGCATGAGGAGACAATTGGATCGAGAATGTGGGGCATTTGACGAGATGCCACTCCAAAGCGTCAGCGTCACGAAAGACAGAAAATGCTGGGGAGACAGTTTCAGGTTAAAGGAGGCCCGAGGGGTGCGACTACTACGTGTACATGGGGGATCCAGACGGGGCCCTGTTTGGGGTGGGATGTGGGCGGGGGACAACTTCGATAAAGGATGTGAACAGTAGAAACTTGAACATGGACTGCATATTAGATAATGTGACTGCCTCAGGGTCAAATCTGGGGCGATGGTGGCCTTCTGTAAAGGTAGGAGTCACATGCTCAGGTATCTAGATGTGAAATGACAGCAAAGTCTGTAACTCACTTTTAAATGGTTCACCATAAAACGTGTGTGTTTGCGCACCTGTGTGTGGGGAGGTTGGGTGTGGAGAGAAAGAGCAAGTAAGCATAGCAAGCGAGTGGCAAACATGGCTATGCAGTGTTCTCTTTCTTCTTTTCTGTAGCTGTGAAATGTCCCTGAGGAAACCCTGGCGAGGGCAGCCCGCGGCCCGTTCTGACCCTCTGGTCTCGGTTGCCCCGGGCCCTCCCTGTGTGTTGGGACCGTGGAAGCATTTTTTGGACTCTGGGGCACTGCTACTAATACAGAATGGGTAGGAAGGCTGGCCTGGTCATTTTATTGATCCCGAATGAATATTTCTGAGCCTTCCTGATTCGGATGTCTTGAGCCCCTTGGTTGGGCTCTCATACGAGGTCACCAGAATGGACATAGTCCTTCACCTCTTGGAGCATGAACTGTGCATGGCAGTAGGAGGGATCACCCATAAATGGGAATAAAAATAAGTATGTAAAAAGTTGAAAAATACTGTGGGGGAAGCAAACGACGTGGGGTCAGAACAGTGGGGACTTGGGTGGTTAGGGAGGGAAGGTGGCTGGTGAGCACTCCCGCAGAGGGACACGCTGTCAGAGACTCTAGGGAGGACAGGGCGGGTGAGATGTGGCTGGAGACAGGCCCAGCTCATTCACATCTGCAGACCCAGGCAAGGACTCTGGACCACGCTCTTGGCGCCATGGGAAGCCACCGGGGGTAGGGGAGAGGGGCCTCATGTGATCAGGTTTGTGCTGTAAAGCCCCTCCTTGGGTTGTGTGCACAGCAGATTGGAAGCTCTGAGTCCTGTGAAAGGTGATGGTGGTTTGGATGAAGGTTATTAGCTCCAAAGACAGTAGAGAAGTAGATTGATTTAGGATTTTTTTTTTCTCTCGGGATAGTGAATGGATTGATTAGATACAGGAAGGAGAGAATGAAGGGTCAAGGACCACGCATGGGTTTCCATCTTGAGAAGCTGCGTGGTGGTGCAGTGTGCCAGGATGAGGATGACTGGGCGGTGGTCGGGGGAAGATGGCAGGCATAGATGTTATTGGAAATTTCAACGCGTATTTAGAACAGGTCTTGAGAATCACGAGGGCAGATGTTGACCAGAAAGCTACAGGCTGAATGTTTGGCTCTGAGTGTTGGGTTGTACATTTGGAGCCAGAAAAAGAAGGTATAGTTTCCAGCTGGGAATGGATGAGGTCATTTGCTGGGGATGGGGGTTAGGGGTGCACGTGAGGCTGAGAGGAGAGGGACTAGAAGGGTGGAGTCAAACCCCCCAAAAGCTCAAATCTCGAGATTGTCTAAAAGTACAGGATATGGCAGTGGAGGCTGAGGAGACTCAGAAGCAAGAAGGAGCCCAGGATGGGGTTCACAGAGACCATGGGAGAGTTTCGGGAAGGTGAGCGGTCAGCTGTGGGTCCTTCTGCTCAGAATGAGAGAAGAATGTGCATTGATCTGGCTGATGGAGCCAGTGGCGGTCCCCCCATTGCATCCCAGCCCCGAAGACTCAGGTCCCTCCTGTGTTAGAGCTGCTTGTCGTGGTGGAGAAAACTAAGAGTCAGATGAACTTTGCAAAACAGCAAATGAATTACATTCTAGAATGACATACTGAAAGTACCCTGTTACTAGTGGTATGATAATAGTAATTGCCATTATTACTAATCACTACCACTTTTTGACACCTTCACATCTGCCAGCAGCAGGGCAAGCATTTTACATATGTACGACATCGTCCATGACCTTGGAACAACTCTGAAATAGGTATGATTAAATCTCCATTTTGTGGATAAGGATGCTGAGGACTGCCAGGAAACACCAGGAAATCTTTGAGCCAGGTGTGTGTGAGTCACTGCCCTCATTTCCGAGCTGGAGACTTGTAGGTCTACAGAGTAAAGTGGCTGGTCCAGACCTGACCCTTTGGTCCTCCACCCACCCATTTATCCCCTGCTATCAGGTAATGCCTGCCTCTCTCCGAACTGAGGGGAGGACCAGTGGGACGGCCTGTGTCAGGGCTTTGTTCACTAACGTGTGTGTGTGTGGGGGGGGTGGAGTGGGAGGAGGCAGGGTGTAGACGGGACAGAGTCACGTTTCCTTGGGGCTTTGCAGAGTTCCAAAACGCCTTGCTGATGGTACCTGCAATTAAGGATTTAGAGCAGGTTTGAAGTAGTAGATGAAGATCTTAAGAGTGGCCCCCTTGGTGGAGCCCACTTCCAGGGCTGGAGGGCTCATCCGTGAAGAAGCCGGAAGGAGTCAGGGCCTGGCCTCCGCAAGCCCTCGCCCTCACAGTGGGTAGCCATGAGCTCGTGAGGGACCTGGGTCTGGAGGAAAGGGCGAAAAAACAAACCCCCCAAACTCTTGATGAGTGAGACCTCTGGCTCGTTGCTGAGGGAGTATAATTATGAATTCAGTTCAGCGAACATTTTCTGGGACAGGCTCTGGGCTCAGTGCTGGGAATTCAGAGGTGAGCGTTCGGCGCCCATCCTCGCGCAGCTTGGTGGCGTGTGGGAGGCACTGCGGGTGGACAAGTAAATGCCACGCTGTGTACAGTAATAGTTAGGTAATGGGGTATTTGAGCCTTATACAAATTATGAAAGCTTTGCTATTTTTAGTTTAAAATACACTAATTTTTCTTTTTTTGCCAAATTCCCAAAGCAGTTAAACCTCCAAGGTGCTACACCTGAGCGGATTTTTTTAAAGCAGGCCCCAGCTTTTCCATCTCATAGCTCGTGATTGAATGCGGTCAGGCGTGCAGAGGCACCCAGCGCACTGTCTGGGTCACAGGGGTGTTAGTCTTCCTTCCCTCAGTGACTCATTGACCCTCACTTATTAAGGAAATGGAGGACGGTTCAGAGGGCCTTCGTTCTGTAGAGTGGTTAGGTCTCTGCGCTGGAGAACAACTCGGATTTCTGCACGTGATGGGAATTTGGCTTGACTTAATTTTCTTTTACTTAGCTTTGGTTCTAAGTCTCTTCTTGCTCAGTCCAGAGGGTGGGCTTTGGCGTTCCCTAGCACCCTGGGAGGCAGGAGGTGGGTGCTGGATCCGGCTCTTACAGAGAAGATGGGAGAGGTCGCCATCGTGGTGTCTCCGAGTCGAGCCCCGTGTGGCTGGAGCCCAGTGCATGGGAAGCCAGGTTCTACTGACCACACACTTGCCAGACGCACAGAGCTGGTGTCGGCAGGGAGCATGCTGCCGGAGGAGTCTGGCCCAGGGTTTGGAAGTTCAGTTTGAAGAGGCCTCCAAAACCAGGAGCACAGCTCCCACCCCAGCCGGCTCCCCAGGCGGCTGCTGGGAGCTCTCACGTTTCCTGCTTCCGTCCTGGCCAGGCACAGGCACAGTCGTGGAGTTTTCCTGCTTTCTCTTTTCTGATCTTAGCCCATCCAGGGGGCCACAGAAGTGCATGAGAACAAGGAACGGGAGGGGGTGCAGGCAGAAGAATTCCCAATTTATTCTTCAGAGTGTTTGGCTCGCTCCTTTTCCAGTTCGTTTTGCAGAGCGCCTGTGTGGAATCGGCCCCGCTTCAGCCTCGTCAGATGGATTGATAAGACTCCATACGATTGTTAACCTTCGCCGGGCGCCTGCATAAAAGCATTTGACAGGGATATTTGTTGGCTTCTTTATACCTTTTCCAAAAATAGGGGGTGAGGATTTGGGGTCCTAATTACCATGAATCATGATGGAATCTTGGTATACTAACTAAAGTGCAACTAAAACACAGCAGTTTACAAAGCATATTATTTGTAGAAAGGAAAAATAGAACTTATAATCACTAGACCTATCTGAGACCGAAGAGTTAGCATTAGGACTACAAATCAGCTGCCCTGTGGCGCGCATGCCAGCATTTTTGGCCCCCATGTGTGTGGCAGACATAGGTTTGGCCCTTTGTGAGGGCCAGGAGTTGTGCTAGGTCTGGATTGAGAATATGGATAGACAGTTATCGGCCATGATACAAGGCAAGAAAGGACACGATCAGTTCTTTCAGAAATACCATTTGCAGGAAGCACGGATGTGAGTTTGGGAGCGTGGGGACCTGTCAGGTAGGCAGTGTGGCTGTGTGTGGGTTTGGGGCAGTGGACAGTGATGACGGCCTGGCATGAGCAGTTAACAGTGGGAATGGAGTGGGTGGACAAATTAGAGAGACGTTTGGAGCTTGAAATCAGCAGAACTTGAGAGGAGCGTGTGACGAATTCTGGTGTATACTTCTCTGACCGAGAGCGACCAAGAGGATAAGAATTAAGGGAGTAGGGACCTTGAATTTGAGGTGCCAAAGGGCCATCGAAGTGGAAATGTCCCACAGCCCGTTGCAAATGAGAAAATGGGTCCCCGGAGATAAATCAGGATGGAGAGAAGAATTAGCTCATTTCTTGTATGTGTCTAAGAATCGAAGCCGTCAGGCTACATGGAAATATACACAATTGATGGGACGATTCTTGGGGGACAGAGGAAGAGAGGGGGTGGCCAAAGAATCCAAGAGGGTGGGGAGAGAGGAATTGTGTGAGCCAAGCGAAGGCATGCGAGGGAACCCAGTGGGCAGACTGTTTTCAGAAACGAGCAAGAAATCAACAGTGACTGGAACTGCAGAGAGGGGAACATTGGGGTGGTAGAAGAGGACATTCGGGTCTGACAAGAAGTTCTTCACAGTCTTTCTTTAGGAGGGACGAGATGGGAACAGGTTGGAATGTCTGAGGACTGACCAGGAGGTGAAGACCGTGTGATGTTGGAGTTCATCCAGCTCTTGTGAAAGTTTGGCTGTAAAGGACAGAAGATCAGGTGTTGAGATAAAAGATTTTAGGATAAAATCTACTACAGATCTTGTAGGAGGGAGGCCATTGGTGTCAGTCAGCTGCAGATAAAGGAGGACGTGGTGACTTAGCCTGTGCTCTTTGAAAATATTGGGGTCTTGGTTTTTTATTTTTAACTAGAAAAGAGATACCAGCTTTCGACTTAAGATGTGTTATGAGACATGAGTGTACTTCTTCTTTATTCTCGAAGCATTTTAAAACGAGTTTTTTCTCGATTTCAGTGTATTCATCGAGATTTAGCGGCCAGAAATGTTTTGGTAACAGAAAACAATGTGATGAAAATAGCAGACTTTGGACTGGCCAGAGATATCAACAATATAGACTATTACAAAAAGACCACAAATGTAAGTCTGTGGCGGTAATACGGCAGGAAGGGGGAAGGGTGGTGCAGAATGTTCCAGAAGAAGGGTGATGGATGTTCGGAGCTGGAAGCACTGATGAAGGCTCGTTTATCTGTCCTCCACTTTATCTGCTCTTTTGCCTTAACTCTTCACAGACTTCTCAGTGAGCAGATTTGGGCCATCTTTAAGAAACCTTTAATATATATGAAACACGCATATACAGAATAATCTGCAGCCTCTGGGATCTTCATGAGGCTTTTTGTCAAGAACTTTCTTAGCAAAAAGATTAGAGTTTGGGAATGTCTGGGTCAATTTTGCCTAGATGTTGGTCAGAGTGTATCTGTATGCTAGGGAGATTGATGATAACGAGAATCCAAGGAAACACACCTCCCTTTTTAATGTGCCCAAATCTATGTGTCTCACACATTATGTGTAGTCTCAGTTGGAGCTTATTTCTGCTGTGACTGACCAGTGAAAATCATTAGGGCATCAGCTCTTAAAATAGGGCAGAGCCTGGGTGAGCCTGTAAACTGGTTTCAATATATTTTTTCATTTCTCCTACACTCGCAGGGGCGACTTCCGGTCAAGTGGATGGCTCCAGAAGCCCTTTTTGATAGAGTGTACACCCATCAGAGCGATGTGTAAGTAACGCCCTTTTCTCTGGCTTCTGCACTGGATCGAATTGCCAAAATAGCGCACGTTCTTCGCCCTTCTTCATCCGTTGGCGCCTGCTGCGTCTCACACATGCATAGAGGGCGCAGGAGCTGGCCTTAGAAAGGACGGATTTTATGGTAGGCTGGTAACCAGTGCTCTGTTACTAATCTGCCTGGCTTCAAAGTCACAGGACACGGGACCGCTCAGCTCCTCTTGTCAGAGCGGAAGCCCCATCCCCTCCCCAAGCAGAGCCGCTTTCTAATTTGCCAGGCCGTTGGCATGTTCTTCACTGTCTTGATGAAGGAGCCCTGACACTTTCCTCCTGGTCATCTCAGGTTTGTCCTTAGCGGGGGAGGCTGAATGGGATACAGTCCTGCTCAGGTCATCTCTGCAGGGCCCGCTTACTTTGTTTATCCTTTGAAAAAATTCTGATCTTGTCTTGGCACCCTTGATTGTAGAAATATAGCGAAAACTGTATACTATTTCTGTCTGTTATGAAACACTTAAAAATACACTCGGAGTCAGGCTCCAACTGGTATTTTAGAATTGGAGATTTGGTTGAAAGAATTTACACCATTGTAAGAAGCTGGGTAAAAAGTACAGAGGATCTCTCTACTGTTTTTCCAGGTTTCCATGAGTCTCTTAATTATTCCAAAATAAAAAGTAAAAAAAGAAACAACAACCCCCCCCCAAAAAAAAACCTATAGAGCTGTGTTTTGTCGGCCCGGAGGATTCCAATGGCGTGGCGCTGAGGTACCATGCTACACACTGTCCGTGGGGCCTCCTCAGGCCTGGCGGGAGGGCGTTACGGTTCCCGTGTTGCAGCGTCACCTGTGTCATGCTCCTGCTCTGGCCCTGCACAGATGGCACGGCGTCGTTTCCGAAACAGCCTGATAGAGTCAGGAAGGCTGTTGCCAGCGCCACAGCAGCGTAGGTAGAGGCAGGAGTCTCAGCGCGGATTGAGCCTCTGAATGAGACTCAGAACGTCCCACCGTAGGTCTCTGCCAGGTCACGTACAAATTGTGCCCCGAGGGACGTTTTCAGTTTCTATTGTATGAAACTCACCTGGGGCACAGGGTTCGTCCATCCTAGCTAATGCCAGCCTGGTGCCAGCGTCCTTCACGACGTTAGCAAGTCATGAACTTCTGTGCCCTCAGATTCACTGGCCACCAAGGCAGCTGTAACTTGCTGGCCCGATTCTGTCAGCTACCCATCCTGGTAGGTCACAGCCCTGGGGCCAGGCACATAGGCCGATGGAAGCGGTAGACAGGGGCACGAAGAGCCGTGCAGCTTAGGCGTCAAGATCTACACATTGTCTACACCGCATTTAAGACGAATAATTTTAGAGCGACGGGAGGAAAAAACCCCAACAATCCTAAGTCTCCACCAAAAAAAAAAAGGAGTGATGGTTTACCATCACTTGTCTGTTGATGGAAAATTTCATTGGGACACCCCAGGTTGTCCTCATCTGGAGATCCACCTTGGGGGCAGGAAGGGGCATGCAGGATGAATGGCAGGAGGGCGCAGGTCGTTTGTCTTTGAACATAAGATGTGAGTGGGCAGTTACTGTCTTAAGCGGGCAGGCCTGGCTTTCTGCGGTTAGTAACACTGTTTTACCCCTTCTTTGCAGCTGGTCCTTCGGGGTGTTGATGTGGGAGATCTTCACTCTCGGGGGCTCGCCCTACCCAGGGATTCCCGTGGAGGAACTTTTTAAGCTGCTTAAGGAAGGACACAGGATGGATAAGCCAGCCAACTGCACCAACGAACTGTAAGGGCCACTGTCTCTCCCGAACCGCGGTGGACCCGCCATGCCAATAGCACCCCTGACTTATTTCTAAGAAGAAGAGCTGCTGAAGCTTTCTGGGCTCAACCCCAGGACTGAGATAGATAGCTGCACTGACAGCCCGTGCAAAAGAAAGAGCATCTTTGCAAGGTGTATGGAGGGAGCTTTAAATCAGAGAGGGCGAGACGGGGGCTCTTGCTGAGCCGCTGTGCTGTGCCTTGCTGTTGGCTCTCCTCGGACAGGAAGAGCCATCTGGCCCTCCTCAGACAGGAAGCCCCATGCAGGCTAGAGAACCCCCGCAGGATGCAGGGTCCAGGTACCAACGTGACCTCTCCCCGCTGTCTGGGCAGCGAGTGGAGAGCAGGTGCTTTTGCAGTTCCCTGTGGCCACCGACAACGCTAGTGTCGTTTGACATCGACCACATTTCTTCAGAGCGAATGAACTAGTGTCTGGTTACCTATATTTTGACTCACATTTTAGTGCAGAGAATTAAGAAATTTGTCCAGGTGCCATCTTTAGAGGGCCAGAGCTGACTAAAAACAGTGAGCTGGTTTCTAGAAAATCCTACCCCACGCTGTAAGTGAAATTACGTTGCGGTTGCGTCTTGTGCAGTAAAATCAAAATCAGTGCTTTGAAAAGGGGTCTCTCCTCCCTCCCCCCAGGATTAACTAAGAAGAGGGATTGTCCTAGGGACTGCGGTCTATTGTGTATCGTTTCCTGGGGATTTTCTGTCTGTAATCTCGTGAGTGCTTTTTGGTGTACAGTGGACGTCTGATGAATGGCCACATTTTATAGCATATTATATAAAGGCATGTATTGTGGACCTTGCTATTCTTATTGCTTTCTTTCTAATATGGGAGGCCTGTCGAAACCCATCACCAAGATAAGGCCTGAGAACCCGGGCCTCTCCAGGCATTACTCAGGAAGTTAGAGTGTAGCCCAGTGACGGCAGATTAATTCTTAAGAACCTTACCTTAAAGTTGCGGTTTTCAAGCTTCATTTTTTTTTTAAACTGAGGAACTTTTGTGCACTCAAATCATTGAAAGAAACCCAAAGTATCAGGTATAGATATTAGAAATCCCTGTGACACTGAAAACATAGTTACGTCTTTTCTTGGTGGCATAGGTACCTTTCTCAGATGTGTCGGGTAGAGACGGTTTTGTATGTCCTTGTAGAGGAAAGAAGCAGTGGATGTTTTGGGAAAGTGAATAACCACCCTCTAATTTCGTTACTTGGGAAGTTCTGATACGTTTTCATAATTCCGGGCCTCCCTCTGTATTGCCTGTTAAAACTGGCTTGTAGCCATGCACCTCACACTTACAGCATCCATTCACCAGGAAACCCGTTGTCCCCAGGTACATGATGATGAGGGACTGCTGGCATGCAGTGCCCTCGCAGAGACCGACGTTCAAGCAGCTGGTGGAAGACTTGGATCGAGTCCTCACTCTCACAGCCAATGAGGTAAGGAGCCCCTTCCGGAAGCCCGCGCGTGGTCCTCGCTTAGGGACCGGCTTGACCGTGTGAGTGCAGCCCCCTCCGTCGCAGTCTGTGTGGCGTGGCTTATCGTTTTTCCACAGGGGTCAGACAGAGTTAAGTTATGTGTTCCTCCCAAATCCTGATTTTTCTCAGAACTGCATTTTAAGAGTTCTGAATCACGAAACCAAAGACCAAGGGGCCCTATGTGAGGCTTCCCCTGTCTGTGGCTTTGGGGCGGTAGGTCCAGTGGGCGTGTGCGTAGGCGAGTGGGGAGGCCAAAGAAATGGCCAAGTGCAGCGTTTGGGTCTGCGTGGGAAGGCGCTTGGGGGTGCTTATGTGTCGATAGGACTCTGTGCCCTGGTAATTAGTGTGGCAGCTGCCGATGTCCCCTTACCGATGACCTCGGATGCAGTGAGGTCCGTTCCTTCCAGCTTTCCTATAACACGTGGCCTGGTCCTCTGTGACCCTGTCTGGGAGTGGCGTGTGGCTCGAGGTCTCCATCTAAGGGCACGCAGATGTCCACAGTTTCCTATGACAAGTGACTTCCACAAAATTGTATCTTTTGTTGAAATATTTTCTATAAAATAGTGTATATTCTGTGCCAACGAAACAACCACTCTTCCGTCACTCACTGTCCGAGTTCAGCCATGTCAGCGGCCACCTCAGTGTGCAGATAGTGGACTCTGTGGCTGCAGAAAGACTGTGGTCTCGGCAGAGAACGAATTCGGGACATTCGATGAGGATGCAGAGCAGTGTTCCTTCAGATGGGGAAAAACAAGCAGACCCACCGTTGTCTTAACAACAGTCTAAAATGTTTTAGAAAGAGAACAATACATTTAATTTATTTTTAAATAATACATTTAATAGTTTTAGAGTGATTTAAACAAAATAATCAAATGTTGTGATAGGAAGCCTTAAGCCAGCAACGTTATCTTCTGAGTCTGACTGTGGCTGATAAAGGGAGAGATTGCATTTAAATGAATACAGCTGACCTTCAGAAGTTGAAAGGAACAGTTCAAGGGGGGGAAAAAAAACCCAACTTTCTTCTCCTGCCAAAATTGTTGTTTCTAGTATAAGTTCCTTTAACCCTAGACTCGGAATCCACTGATATTCCCATTTTTCTCCCTATCAGATCTGAACATATATGGCCTCATTTAGAACCTGGGAAAGCACTGAAGTTCCATCTTAATGATCTTATCCCACGCTCAATACTATATATTTACATGTTTACATTTAAAGTGGGCCCATTCATACTTAAATTTACATCTAGCATCCTAAAATAAAAAAGCATAATGCCATATTGTCTAACGGATATAAAAATGGAAGTTTCTTTCCTTCTGAAAATCATTCCCATATGCTCAAGGAAAATGGTTCCATTTAGGACAAAATTTCATTTTTATCATTGTAAGCAGAAAGTTCCCTTTTGATGTGGTGGGCGTGTTTGTTTCCAGTGGTGTGGTTAATGCTGAGGTTGGAACAACACATCCCCCATTCTCGGATGGGGACCCTGTCTCTCGCCAACCCTGGTGATGAATCGGAGTGGGTTTTTTGGTCTTTGGGAGTGGATGGTTGCCAGCATTCCGTGGGCCCTTTGCTGATAACGCGGGAGGCTGGCTGTGCTGTCGTCTGCACTTTTTGCCTCCTTCTTGCCAAAGCCACGTGTCATAGCGTAACAGGCTATGGGGGTGCGAGCAGAACCACCCCCATGCGCTCACCCGGTTGAGGCAGTGGGACCCAGAAGCTCCCCAGTTTAGAAATCTTCTCCTAGTTTCGGAGTGGGGTCTGGAGACCTTCCCTGTAAAGGGCCAGGCAGTACTTATTTTCAGCTTTGTGGGCCACGTGGTCTCTGTCTGTGCCTCATATCGAGAAAGCACCCACAGACAACGCTAAATGAACGTGTCTGTGTCCTAGAGAGAACTTGACAGACCTTAACGTTTATGTTTTGTGTGAACTTCATGTCATTTTATATAATTTTTAAAAAATGGCCACGAGGTATTCTTTTGATTTTTTTCCCCCCCAAGCATTTAAAAATGTTAAAAAACCATTCTTAGCTCACAGGCCGTCAGGCGCAGGCAGGGGCCTCTCACCCTGTCATAAGTCAGAGGAGGGGTTATCCTGGGCAGCACCAGTGAATGCTGTCAGGAGCAGAGCCGTTTTTGAATTTCAGACCTTTGAAATCGAAACATAACCTCCATTTTCCTCAACGTTCCTTTAACGTTCCATTATGGATTTAATATACATGAGCACATCCAAGGCTTCTGTGAACCTGTTTACATTTCCAACTCACAGAGCTTCTGAGAGTAATGAATCACATCTGCGAAATTACCCGCCAAATGAAGACATATTCCCCTCAAATTATCCTAGAAACTGCAATAGTCACATGTAATTCACAAAATAAATATTCATGGTCTCAACTATTCGAAGGGTCTTCAGGAATCTGCAGCTCATGCTTTTTCATTGTGCCGGGGCCTGAATTTGAACCCTGTGCTCTAGCAAGGCAGTGGATGGCAAGCAGGTCATTTGGGTCTGCACATCAGCGTGACCGCCAGCAGTCCAGCGAGGTTTTGATCCCTGTTGTCAGAGAAAAGTAAAGGGCAGCCCAGAGGAAATAGGATCGAGGTCGCAGGAGGTCTTTGCGGGAGCCAGGGTGGGCCGGGTCTCCAAACCTCCAAGGGGTGCCCCCGTCCTGTCCCCACTCCCACAGCCACGTGTCACGGGCCTGCGTGGACAATAAAAGTCTTCTCTCCCTTCTTTCAGGAATACTTGGACCTCAGTCAGCCTCTCGAACCGTATTCACCTTGTTATCCTGACCCGAGATGAAATAAAACTTCTCTCCCCTTCTTTCAGGAATACTTGGACCTCAGTCAGCCTCTCGAACAGTACTCACCTAGTTTCCCTGACACAAGGAGCTCTTGTTCTTCGGGAGATGACTCTGTTTTCTCTCCGGACCCTATGCCTTACGAACCATGCCTTCCTCAGTATCCACACATAAACGGCAGTGTTAAAACATGAATGAGCATGCCTTCCCATCCCCAGACAGAGCAGCGCCAGACACTGCTCCACTGAGCAGGGCGGCCTTGTCTCTGCTTGTATATATGGATCAGAGGAGTAAATAATTGGAAAAGCAATCGGCACACTTGTAAAGAATTTATACAGTTGGAAACTTGTAATCTTCACCAGGAGAAGAGGAATGTTTCTGGGCAATGGACTTGCCATGGGCCACCACGCGCCCATGACCCGCTGTGGGTGCTGGCTGTGGAGCAGCCGGACTCGAGGCAGACGTGGCGTTTTGCCTTGCTTGTGAATTTTGTAATAATTGGAGAAAATATATGTCAGCGCACACTTACAGAGCACAATTGCAGTATAGGGGTGCTGGATGTATGTAAATATATTCAAATTATGTATAAATATATATTATATATTTACAAGGAATTATTTTTTGTATTGATTTTAAATGGATGTCCCAATGCACCTAGAAAATTGGTCTCTTTTTTTAAAAAAATAACTATTTGCTAAACGCTGTTCTTACACAGAATTTCTTAATTTTCACCGAGCAGGGGTGGAAAAATACTTTTGCTTTCAGGGAAAATGGTATAACATTAATTTATTAACGAATTGGTAATATACAAAACAATTAATCATTTATCTTTTTTTGTAATTTAAGTGGCATTTCTATGCAGGCAGTGCATCGGACTAGTTAATCTATTTCTTGGACTTAACTAGTTATCAGATCTTTTGAAAAGAGAAATATTGACAGAAAATGACTAATTTGGGGAAAATGAGGTTTTGATTTATTTGTGTTTAAACTCTGCTGTCAGATGATCGTTCTTAAACCACCTACATGCCCATATTAAAAGAACCGGTTCATGAGAAGTGTTTTGATGTGCAGCTTTGTCACCTGAGCCCATGTCACTGGACTTCCCAAGACAGATGGGACCAGCGTTCGCTTAAAAAGATGCCTTAACTCGTTCCTCCAGGATGGACCTTCATTGGAATGATGGACTGTTCTCTCTGGCAGCTGGCCTTCTGCCCTGGACTTTCACATTAATCAGATTAGCCTGTATTCTCTCCAGTGAATCTTGATAATGGCTTCCAGGTTTATTGGCGTTAGAGAAGCCTTTTAGGATCTTGCCGTCTCATCATAGAGAATTGAAACACTGAATTGTTCTGCTGATAGTTTTGGGGTTACTTCCATCTTTTTAAGGGATTGTTTCCGTCTGATTCTGGCAGGACCTCACCAACAGATCCGGCCCGAGACCAGCGTCAGACAAAACGTTGCCGTGTTATTCATTCTGTATTAAAGTATTGTGTTTTGCTTTCGAAACACCTACTCACTTTGCCGTAGCCACGCAACGCGAATGCAGATTACACTGATTTTACGTGTTACCAAATTGGAGAAAGTATTTAATTAAAACCTGTTAATTTTTATACTGACAATAAAAATGTTTCTACAGATATTAATGTTAACAGGACAAAATAAATGTCACGCAGCTTATTTTTGTAATACTCGTGTCTCACCAAATGGTTTCCCATGCTCAGAGGTGTTGATTCAGGGCTGTTTGGTGTGTTTGCAGGACGGGCAGGGCTGGGGAGGTCGTCGTTTGCTACAGACGGTGACTTGCCAGAGGGGTCGGCTGAGTCTGGAGTCTCTGGGACATGTGGCTCCTGTGGGAAATCACAGGAGGTTGGGTCAGGCCCTGGCTCTGTTGCTTGCCGGGCCGTGGGGGAGTCATTGTACCTTTCTGGGTCCCAGCTTCTCCCTGAGGAGCAGATGTGGAGTGACGTGGAGGGGAGAGAGCTTTACAGACGGGGAGGCGTTGAGAAGGGGATATCGTTCAGAAGATCCGGATTCTGGTGACCTTGAAATGTTTTCAGGCTGGCTTCCTTGTGATGTGCAGAGTAGGATTCGCTTCAAAATTTCAAAAGGGCAACTTGCACAAAGTAAAAAAATTTTTCTCATTTCCACGGCACCAAGAATTGAGAGAGACGGCATTTTGCCTGTTAACGAATGCGAGTCTGTGGCTCCGCGTCGTGTCTGCTGCTGGCCGCCGCGCCGGGGGAGAGACGGAAACGGCCCGACATCTCCCGAACGTCCTTGGTGCCCTCAGAACCTCGTGGGGCCATCGGCGATTGGAAAGTGCCGTCTTTGGGGTCTGCGTTGTGTGTGAGGCTATTAGTAGTGGCATGAAGGTGTCACTGGCCATCGGACAAGTCATCTGCGGTCCCGGTTCCACGTTTGCCCATCTCCTGTGCTACCTACCGTCGATTTCCAGTGGAGCAGGGTTTTTAGAATCCCACCCCAAAGAGCATGATTTTTAAAAGAGAAGCGAAAGCCTTTCATCGCCTGTGTACAGGATGGTAGTTGTACAGGCCCTGGGCATTTTCACCCGTGGGGCCTCGTAGGTCAGGGTGAGGAAGGACCTGGCTGGTCCTGCAGGCACATTTAAAGCGGGGCTTCACGTCTCTCTCAGTTCTCCGAAGGTCAATGGTACGTATTTGCTTTCGAGACTGAAAGGGTAGGTTATGGCTCGTTAGCAGACTATGTCGATTATAATCGTATACTAGCTGTTGGCCAGTTTTGTTTTAGAATTGAAAGATTTGCCATCAAGGAAAAGAAGGTAGTATGGTCCCCGAGCAGGATGGGAAATACTTATTTTTTTGAGACCCACACTAAACAAGCGGGTCATGACAGGAATTCTGGAGCTTGTGGCCCCCTCCCCACCCCCAGAGCTAAGGGAGCAGTAGGCATTAGCTGAATCAGTGCGATTGTCATCAGGACAGGAGATCAGTTCATCTGTGAAGGACACAAGAGTCGGGGGCATCTTGATGAGGAAGGGGTTGTTCGTGCCTGGCCTGGTGTCTCCAGCTGGGAGGAGCGTAATTCAAGAGGCCACCTCAGAAAGTTCACCTGGTGGAGGCCTCAGGCAAGATGAGGAGGAGAGAGGAGCAGGGCAGAGAAGTAGAGCATTCGGGCGGGTCTGTGGATTCCCTGGGGACCAGGTACCCTTCTCAGCCTCTCCATCCTCTCGCCAGACCCTGTGGGAAGGTCTTTGATCCCACACATGGGCAGTGGGAACATGCGATTAGTAAAACATCTGGCAGACTTGAATAGCTGTGGATCGGGATCCAACCACCAATTCTGGAAACAAGAAGTCGATCTGCTAGCTGGTACTGAGGTTCCTGGGGAATCACGTGGCTTGGTAATGGTCTAAATAAATAGGACTGCAGCCTTACATAGTATAGGAGAAAGACGATGGTACAGCGGGACCGAATTGGGTTTGTTTTTGTCTTGCAGCTGG
This sequence comes from Pteropus medius, assembly GCF_902729225.1. Classification (NCBI taxonomy): domain Eukaryota; kingdom Metazoa; phylum Chordata; class Mammalia; order Chiroptera; family Pteropodidae; genus Pteropus; species Pteropus medius. The sequence goes on from NW_024344377.1 coordinate 2,186,945, forward strand.
GTGATGCTGCACAAGTCCTGGATTCTATCTGGACCTTCATTTCCTTAACTGTACGACTGGTTATCACCAACCTCGTGGGCTTCCCATGAGGGCTGCCTGGAGGAGCTCAGCTCAGCTCTGGCAGACAGTACTCAATAAATAGTCGTCCTAAGAATTTGTTTTCGTACATTTGCGAATTTTAAAAATAGATTCATAAGGTGCAACCAGCACCACCATCTAATTCAGGAACATTTCATCACTCCGAAAAGAAGCCCTGTACTAATTAGCAATCACTCCACATTTCCCCCTCCCCCAGCCCTGGCAACCACCCGTCTGCTTCCTGTCTGTGGATTTGCCTGTTCTAGCCATTTCACGTAAATGGGATCACACAATGTGTGGCCTTTGGGGTCTGGCTTCTTTCACTTAGCATCGTTTTAAAGGTTTATTCGTGTCGTACCATGTACCAGTACTTCAGTCCTTTTTTACCGATAAATTATATTTCATCATGTGGATATAGGCACATTTTATCTTTTCCTCATCGATGGACATTTGGGTTGTGTCCACTTCTTGTCCATTAGGAACAGTGCTGCTAAGAACATTCGTGTACCAGTTTCTGTGTGGTCGTCTGTTTTCATTCCTCTTGGGTGTATATCTAGCAGTGGAATTGCTGGGTCATGTGGTAACTCTGTGTTTAACCTTTTGAGAAGCTGCCAGACTGTTCCCAAAGAAGCTGCCCTATTTTTCACTCCCCGTAGCAGTGTAAGAGGCTTCCGGTTTCTCCACGTCCTCGCCGATGCTTGTTACATGTCCATATTTTTGCATTACAGCCGTTCTAGTGGGTGCGAAATGTCTTTCTAAGAATTTAATAGCTGTGATGCCATTCAGATCATGGATCAAAGATACTTAATACCTTACTGGGTTTTCTAGAATAAGATCCTTAACCATTAACTGGCCTGGCTTTTGCACTTTTAAAATGGCCCAGATAGCTAAGAGGCCTCAGTGGAGTCTCATCAAGTGCAGGGGCCGTGAAATGGATCAGTTCCATCTCTTTCCTCTTGGCCGAGAGAAGAAGAAAGCACTGCCACATGAGGCAGGGGGCTAGAGATTCTTTCTGGCTGGAATCCTTGAGTGCCCACGTCCCCAGCTTTATACCAAATGAAGTCTAGTGAGCATGAGCAATCCACCGGACCGATGGATGCACCATTACTTATGTATGCGCACCGGAGTCCTGCTTATCCAGACTGTGTTTTGATGTTATTTATTTTTTGATGTTTCTAAAGATGAATGTTTATCTTCTCTCACGTTTTATCCCCAGGAAGCTTTGAGATGACTTGGCTGGCGGGGACTGCAGAAGCCTTCCAGTCTTAAGTGACATTCTGGAATAGGGCCCGTTTGGTGTCCTCTTTTCCTGAGAGTTTTCGGGGGTTTCGATGGGCTCCTCAAAATTACCTCCAGGTCCTGTCTCAGAGGTCACAGGAGGTGCTGTAGAGGACAGCAGATATGAGACGATCAGTGCTGGCCCTGCCATCCTCTCTGGTCCTTCGAAATAAAAGGCGGTGGCTGTCTTCTCATTCGCAAAGCTGATTCCTAGAGCAGGTAGCAGTTCAGTAACAGAATTAGGCTTACACTACGTATGCAGGTAAGTGATTTTTTTCTCCTGTGGCTCAGCACACTGTCTCCTTTGAAGCTGTATCTTTTTAGTCTCTTTCTCCTAACTCCTTAGCCGAAGGCACTTAACTAGGCCTTGGCTGTGTCCCAAGTCAAAAGACTCAGCACGATGTACTTGGAAAGAGGCAGAGAACCTTTACGGATTTGTAAATTAAGAATAAGCGAGGAAATGTTTTCCTGGTGTGTAAATGGAGTGACAAACGATTGCTATCTCAAACGATTGTTGGATTAAATGAGATTTTACCTGGAAAGCCCTGGATGCAATGGCTGCTGCACAGCACTCAAATATTAGCTGTTGTTTTCTCTATCTATCTATCTATCTATCATCTATGTGTCAATATAGATATAGACATACGCATAGATGTAGATATAGAGACATATATAAAGAAAAATATGGGTGTGTGTGTATCTTTAAAATTCTCATTACTGAAGAAATTTATTTGTGAAGTTGCTAGTCGGTTGTGAAATCCTTCAGGGGCATGAAACAAATTTTGTTTTAAACAAAAACTTAATAAATTTTAAGTCAGTGAAAATGACGATCGAAATGTCTAAAAATGATATGTTTATGACATTCAACCTGTTATGTTCTCCCTTTTAAACAAAGCTTGGCTCTCTGGTCACTGCCAGGCAATGCCTTAAATTAGCTTTTCCACACCTTGAGGCTGGTACCGACCAGCTGGTGAGTGGTTGATGTGCAGACCAGGACCAAAGCAGAAGCTCAGGAGGGTGTTTGTTCTCAGACGAAGCTCCTCTCTGGCTCTGCATGTGACGTTTTTCCAAGCAAATCAAAATGGGTACTGTGACCAAAAGGGATATCACAGGGAAAACTTAAGGAGGCCTGATGCGGTGTTTTCAAGGCTTCCGGTTGCAGATGGTTCGGGGGCCGAAATTGTTCACAGTTTTGGAAACGGTGAAATTAGCCCAAGTTACCCAACAAGGTGGACAGAAGTTGAAGTGAGCTCTGTCCCCTCCATGGGGATGGTCATGAGGGGTTCTGGTGAGTCCAGGCGCATCTCATCCCTGCCATGCGTACTGCAGAGGTTCGGATGGGAGGACACAGCTGGAGAGTTTACGCGGTCTGCCAGCTGCCCTTCCGCGTTGTTCTGTGACCTGACTTGATGCCCTTTCTGGAAAAAGGCTGAGTGCATCTTTGCATACACTCACACAGCGGGAGAGGAAACCAGAAACCTGGATTCCTTCCTGACATCGTCTTTATTCCCCATGAGACTAGCCCTTTGGTTGCTTTGTACTGGATTTATATTTAACCAAAATGCAGAAGGTCCTGGTTCATTGCTGGCCATCACCCAGTAGCAGCCAGAGCTATGAACGAAAAAGGCAAAGTCAGAATTTTTAAACCACAAAAAGCGCAGCGATAGGGCTGGGCCTGGGGGTGTGGTCAGTGAGAGAGCTTGTCCTGCATTTGCGTACTTAGCTCAGGGATGGACAAACGGCCCGCAGACAAAATCTGGCCCGCTGCCTGCTTTTGTGCCGCCTGCGAGCTGAGAAAGGTTTTGACGTTTTTAAACAGTTGAGAGAAACTCAGAAAGATATATCTTGGGACGTGAAAATTACATCAAACTCAAATTTCCGTGCCCATAAATGTAGTTGTATTGGAACACAGCACGTTCCTTCATTATGCACCGCGTACGTGTTATGTATTGTGTGCAGGGCTACAGTGGCAGAGTTAAGAAGTTGCGACAGACCACGTGGCTCAAAAAACCCGCACGTGTTTACTCTCTGCTGCCCTTTGCGGAAATGTTTGCCGACCCCTGGTTTAGATAATGATAGACCAGTCGGACGCCGGGCTTGTTATGCAGGTGGCTTGTGGGCAAGGACAGTAGCAGATAACGAGGTCCTGAAATCGGGTGATGCTTTCAAGAATGGGGTCCTCTTGAAAGAGAGGCCTGGAGGTGGGGATGAAAGTCATAAAAAATAATACCCTTTGGCCAAGCGGGATGTTTTAAGATCCTTTGGAGCCAGTGGCCAACGTGATGTGTCTAAACGGGCCTCGCTGGCACCGTTTCTCCCCTGCAGCGCCATGTAGCAACATGCTCAGTGCTCTTCCAAACAAGGTTGCCACAGAGATCCACAAACCAAAGGCTAAGTAAACACTGTGGTTCTTCCAGAAGGAGGGAAGGTGAGAGGTTGACATTCGGGTTTGAATGATGGTTGTTTGGCAGGAAGTAAATCCGATCTCTTCCAGCTAAGGAGCACCTTTGTACTGTCACACCGTATTTCTCGGCAGGGCTGGGACAGTTCAGGGGCAGGGTGGCCCTCTTCACAATCTGATTGGCTGGTTTTTATTTTCCATCGCTCCGGTGACCTTGCATGCAGGAAGATTTTCATGGAGAGATGGTAGGCACACATCCTTGTCCAAACCCTTCTCGGAACACAAAGGCAATCCCAGGACAGCTCTTGTTGGAGCTGCCTTAGTTCACCTGGACACATAACCCGGTGTGACTTCTATTTGCTTCCCAATAACTGGAGTTAAAATCATCTCTAGAGGTCAGATTGCTGAAGGCTTGAAATGACAGAGCCACTTGCTCCAAAAATCAGCATACAACTCCCCCATGTAAATGGATCCGGAAAAAAAAAAATCTACATATGCAATAAATGTGTACAGGTAATAGAGAAGGATAATCAAAATGCTTGGATCTGGTTTCAACTTTTTCCCTTGTCTTCTAAAGGAGCTGTAAAGCAAATCAAGCACTAAGCCCTTATTTTTCTGACCTGAAAGCAGGTGAGTTTAGTCAAGTGCAGAAGATGCGAGGTGAAGGGGACCCCTGGGAAAGAAACCTGGGCGTGCGTAGGTGCTTTGGGGAAGCTGAGCTCCTGGCAGATCCCCAGGGTGAAAGCCTAGACTCTTTTTCAAAGACCAGGGCGGATACGAGAGAGAAGGCAAGGATGTAAGTGGTGTCCCTTGAAAGGTATACATTGTCGGCCTGGCCTGATTTACATGGCACCTGTAGACCCATGGAGAACCTGAGCAGGGGCCCTGGGCAGCGGCCGGGCAGGTATTTGTGGTTGCACGTGTGTGTGTGCGCGTGTACACACACCATTGTCGACTAGGCTTTCACAGCTTTTCAGAACAATAAGAATGTTCAGAATTCCTCTAGCGGTCCCACGACCGAGTGCATCTTATAAGGAGAGTTTGCTCAGCTTCACATCTACAGAGGAACACACCAGCTATTAAGAAAGGAGGGGGCCGGGCATGGATAGTTCCAGAATTTCTTCATAGGGTGGGTCGGGGGTCTGCAGTTGGCATGGAAGGGGGTTTGGGAGTTGAGGACTTGACTTCGAGCTGCTTTTGCATTGCGAGCGCACTGCTTCTCTGTCAAACGTAATTATTGCTGCTGTTGCAATTGAGGGGCTGGAGACTGGACAGGGAGCATCAAAAACTCCCCAAGCCACCCCACCCTGGCTCGCCACTACCAAGAGGTCTAATTAGCCTGAGCAATTTCATTTCTAAGCCGTTCTCCCCAACTGTTCACCAGACTGAGGTTCTAACCATTCCTACCCACCCCTACTCCCCACCCTCAAAGGTAGGAAGGAACGCGCAGTAGCCTTTTCCCTCCCTTCGGAAGCCGTGCCTTACTTGAGCTGCCTGCAGCCTTGGCTGCTGGATGGAAACCCACCTGACGAGCGCAGAGCACCTTCAGCCTGCAAAGCCGAAACACCATCAGAGTTTGTGTAAAGAGAGGCTCCGGCTGAGTGTTTAACTTAGTTCCCACGAGGCAGGTTTTTCGACACTTGCCAGAGCCCAGGGTCACCGTGCATTCTAGAAATGTGTGGCCACACCCTGTCTCCAGGGAAAGAATGGCTGTTTGGGTAGAGTTGGCATTGAGTGAAGGGAAAGGGGCATGGTACCTTCAGAAATGTCTCTTTAAGCCTGTCTCAAAGCAAGTTCGTGAAGTCGCTTTGTCAGGGGGTGACCTCTGGGACAATACCTAGGCTCATTCTACCGCTCTCCACCAAACCGGCCAGTCCTGGGTTAAGCACTGTGGGTCCAGCTGCACTAGGGATGGGAGGGTGTCATAGTTATCATTCACTGTGGAAATCGTCCTATAGGGTCTTATATGAGTGTCCTATTGCTGCTGTAAGGAATTACCCCAAACCTGCTGACTTAACAGAAACGTATTCTGTCAGTATTCCAAAGGCCAGAGTCCCCAGTCGAGGTGTCAGCAGGGCTGTGCTCCTCCTAAAGCTTCCAGGGCAGAATGTGCCTTTGCATCTTGCAGCTCCTCGTGGCTCCAGGTGATCCCTGCCTCGTGGCTGCGTCGCTCTAATCCCAGTCTCTGTCCTCACATGGCCTCGCCTTCCTGTGCGTCTCTTCTCCTCTCTGGTAGGACACTTGTCATTGGATTTAGGGACCAGCCACGTGACCCAAGATGATCTCATCCCGAGATCCTTAATGACATCTGCCAAAACTCTTTTCCTGAAAAAGTTCACATTCACAGGGTCCAAGGGTTACGACATCAGCATATTGGTTTTTTTAGGGGGTGGGGTGAGGGGGGTGGATACTATTCAACCTGTTATTTAAGTGGAGAGTGAGCTGTTTGAGACTTGGTGGCCTTCTCAAATAATCTTACAATCAGGTCAGCAGAAAACAAGTCCTGTATTCACGAAATCATTTGCTGGCGGTTTCCATTTTACCTAAGGGTCTTCTGGTGCTCCCTGTACCAGCTACACAGGACCAGAGAGACCCATTTCCTACCCGGCCCTGTAGAGAAGGGAACTCAGCTGGGGTCGGGTCTTCCAGGCTCTTCTCTCATTTCCTCTTCACGATGCTCTCCTGAGACAGCTGCAGGCAGGTCGAGCCGCACAGTCTCACGGGGGAGAGCTGGGGTCTAGACCCCAGCTGGCCCGACTCCAGATCTGAGAACGTTCCTCAGTTCCTGCGCTTCCGGCAATGGCCCCACGGTCAGGCCCTCCCTGCTGGCTGAGCTTTGGGTGAGGTGCTAACCCACGCTTGAGTTTCTTGACCTGGAGGAGACAACAGGCTGAGGAAGGCGAGTGACCCAGGTCTGAAGAATCCTTGAGGGTCATTCTGTGGTGGACGGCAGCAATAGAAATAGGTGGGGAACAGTAAGAAAATCTGTCCCCAGAAGGTAAGTTTTAAAGGAAGAAATGGTTACCGGTTCTGACTGGGCTGGACCTCAGCCAGGTCTCTGGGGAATGGGAACAGGATCCTTTGTGGCCTTCCGAAGGTGGAAGAGATTTTGGGGGGAGGGTGTTAGGCATGGAAACTGAGGGGTGAGGATGACACGATGCACCCCAGATGGTGGCCGGCCTCAGTGAGGTTGCTCTTTCTCCCTCCTCTTGTGAGTTTGTGCTTGTCTTCGCTCAGGCTGCCATAACGAAATACCGCAGACTGGGTGGCTTAAACATCAGAAATTTCTTTCTCATAGTTCTGGAGGCTAGAAGTCCAAGATCAAGGTTCTGGCTGATTTGGTTTCTGGTAAGAGTTCTCTTCCTGGCTTGTAGACGGCTGCCTTCTCACTATGTCCTCACGTGGCCTTTCCTCCGTGCCTGTGCAGCAGAGAGAGAGAGCGAGAGAGAGTGAGAGAGAGCGAGAGAGAGAGAGTGAGAGAGAGAGAGAGAGAGACAGACAGACAGACAGACAGAGAGAGACAGAGAGAGAGAGGCAGACAGGCAGACAGAGAGACAGCTTTTTCTCTTCTTGTAAGGCCACCAGTCCTAGGGGATTAAGTCCTTACTCTTAGGACTTTATTTACCTTTAACTACCTCCCTAAGGGCCCTATCTCCAAATACAGTCCCGTTAGGGAATAGGGCTTCAACAGATGCATTTGAGGGGGACACGACTAAGTCCATAGCAGCCCTTTCCCTCCTTTATCCTCTTTCTCCTGGTCTCACGTCCAGCCCTCAGGCATTGTCCAGGAGGACACAGGCCTGGGGTTCTCCACAGACCACAGCCAGGGCTGGTAGGCACTCAACCTCGTCTCTCCAGACCAGTGGGGTAGCTTCTGAGCAGCCATCGACTTCAAAGCCAGGCCTGGCATCTCCACCCGCCATCACTGTAGGGACTGCAGAGAGTCCCTCAGCCTTCGAGGGGGACTGAGAATGGTTCACAGCAGGGCAGGCAGCCCAGCCCAGGGGAACCCAGAAGCCAGACTTCAAACCCAGCTCAGCCCCTACCAGCCAGATGGCCCTGAGCAGGTCACTAGTCCCTCTGAGCCCTAAGTTTCTCGTCTATAACATATGGGCCCCTCCTCTCTGACGCAGCTGTCGTCAGGTACCTTTGGGAGAACTTGGGCAGAGGTGAAACACGGTACAGGTGTAAAGGGGGCTGCGAGAGTGTGTGAATAAGAGACCGCTGGGGTGGAGCTATGAAGAAGGCGCCTCTGCCCGGACCCAGGCTCACGACTGAGCTTTGGGCACCAGGGAGCCGAGTCTCGGGGGCCGGTCTGTGCCCACGTCACGGTGCCACAGACACGGGGCCATACTGGGCTGCTCAAGGCACACAGTTCTGGAGAACAGGAAGCCCGGTTCTCTCGGGGTACGGGGATAAAGCATGCTTGCAGTCAGGACGCCCCAGGGCTGAGGGCGGCCTGGCAGGCCTGGCCCCTGCCGACGTCGCTTGGACACAGACAATGCTGTTCTTTTCCCACATCGGGGGTTCGAAAGAAAATGCCGTCCAAGAGAAAGGCGAAAACCCCATTTTCTTTCCAGGTAATGAACCTGCTCTGTTTTTACACTGAGTGCCATGGAAGGAGGTGGCTGCTTGGGTGGGGAAAGTCCTTCAGGAAAATGGAGACTGGGTTCAGGACCGGATGGGCCGTGTCTGGGCCTCGGGCAGGGCTCCCCTCGCTCTCCCTATGTGGCCGTGGCGGGCTGGAGAAGGGGCGGACTGTGAGGAGAGGCCGCTCATGGTCCACTTGTCACCGGGACTCCACTCTTCCTGCAGTATTTGGGTTTTTAGTGCCCAGGAATGGGCTGCCCTGCCTCACACACCAGCCTCGGTTTCTCTCGGCCTTCTCCTTGGTGTGTGATCTTGGGTGAGACACCAAACACCCCTGAGCCTCCGTTTCCTTATCTTCGAAATGAAGACAAATGGACGAGGCCGCTGCCATACAGGCCTGGCAGCGACGGCAGGGCTGAGTCTGAACACCGACGCCAACCCCGGCGGGGGACAGGCCACCCTGTCACTGAAGCGTCAGTGACCTTCAGCTTATCAGTTCTCTTTCCTTCCCGAGATGAGGGAGGTTTGTCACAAGAAACCACCTGACACCTGCGAGGCTTCTCCTCCCTGAATTCCCCGTCGGCTCAAGGCTGCCTCTGCCTTCCAGAAAATGCGTCTTTCATGTTGTACGGTTTCTGTCAGCCGAGGCGTAGAATTCTAGGCTGTAGGGAAGTGAGCAGTTGCAGTTCACCTTGTCCTACTCCGTCTCTTCACAGAAGGGGAAATCGAGGCCCACAGAAGGTGAGGGGGCGGGCATCGGGCACAATGACACACGGAGGAATTTCCAGTATCACGACAGTTCACGATAAATGAGTCCTCTTCTCTCGACATGTTGAAACTCCGCCTTGACAAGGCCGAGACCCACAGAGCCCAGATCTCGGTGGGCGCCAGCGAGCTTGGGCCGTGTTTGGTCCAAGTTGTGTTTAAGATTTTTGGAACTGGTTCTCAACGTTAACATTCGGAAGATTTCACACACACGGGCAGATTTCAAGCTTCTCTTAGAAATGTTGATAAAATTGGTGTCGCACAGCCACAGTCAGTAGCTGGAGTAGATTAGCATTTGTTCCCTTTAGACCGGGCATGTGAGTCCTCACGTGGCCGGCCTCGCTCCCCGATGCGCCTGCTGAGGCTCAGTGGGACCTGAGCCTGTGACGCCCCAGTAGAACTTGCTGGTCCGGGATGGCGTATTCCCTCCAGTTCTCAGACCACACCTGTCTGGACAACAGGTGGTTCCTGTTTTTCTGCCTCTCCGTTCTCTCAACCAGTTAACCTGGCGTCAGGTAAAAGCGAAGGCAGTAAGACATCCCATTCCATAATGGAGTTGTTTTCCATTGGAAAACCACAAACTTTCCAGAAGAAACTCTTGCTTTCTTTCTCAGTTGACCTAGTTGCAAAGGAAAGTCTTATTTTCTTAAAAAGCCAAGATCTTGCTGCTGTGGTGTGTGGATGGGCGGTCAGCATTTCCATTAGGAAGACTTTCCTGGGCTTTCAGACCCGGCCATAAAGATGTGTTTTGGACCCAAATTGCTCCCTCCCCACCCCAGTGGAACCTGGGAATCTTTATTTCAAGGACTCTTTCAAAAGATCTTTCGCTCTTGAAGTGCAAATATGTGTGGTTTGTGGCTCTCCAGTCTGCTTTTGGGGGTTTAGATTTTGCCGCATGACGCTTTCTAACCTTTAATTTTAAAGCCATCGTCTCCTACATTTATTTCCATGGTTAAAACTGGTATTTTCTCTTTTTATTATGAGGAGAGGGTTGCATGAAAGGGGACTTTGTCTCTCCCATTTGGGGAACATGCTGACATGGGGCCTTGGCAGGACCCTAGAGCTGCTGTCTCTTAAGTGTGTTAATTTATGTTAACCGACAACATGAGTGGATGTGGTTCCGTTAGGAATGAAGAGGGGGTCGCATCCCTCCGATCCTGGCCTGGCCTTCACAGGTGTTTGTGATTTGGCTTGGTTCTCTTGGTTGTTTTAATTACCAGGAAATAGAGCTCCAGGCTCGATAGGATTGTTCTCACGGAAAATTTTGAAAACCCACTCTGTATCACCTATTCACTTTCTTTTTTCAAGAATTAGTTGATATTTTAAGTATGAAGAGGTAGCCTACAGAAAATGCAAACTTCACTCACCCGGTATGTATCCGTTCACTTGATTCATGCCAACCTCCGAGCCGGCTCCACGTCCTGTGTTCCCTGACATGGACAACGCCATCCACCCAGGCTCCCAAGCTGGGGACTCTACATGTGGCCTTGAGTTCTCCCTCTTCTCTTCTACAGCATCTGGTTAACCACGTCTTGTACATCGTCTTGATGAAAAGGCCCCGATTCTGTCCCCCACTTCCCCATCGCCACGGCCATGGCCGTTGCCTGTGTCCCTAACCATCTCCTGCCTGGGCGCAGCCTTCCGACTGGCCTGGCTGCACCAGTGCCTCCCCAGCCAGGCCACCCTCCACTCTGCTACCAGTTTGAGTCCCCAAAAAAGGTCACATCTCATCCCATTCCATTCTCTTCCTTAAACACTTTCGTTGGCTCCTGCTGTCTCAGGACAAAGTCCAAAGTCTGCCGGGTGACGGGTGACGTGTGACGTATTACCCAACTTTCTAGGACTGTGTACACCACTTCTGTCTTGGGAACTTTATGTTACTGTCACTCTGAACCCATCATTCCATAGACAGCCAGGCCCTTTCCTGTGGCAAACTCGTTCAAAGGCCAGGTCAAATGTCACATTCCTTGGAAATCTTTCTTGGTCTCATCCAGGTGGAGTTAGTACTTTATTCAAGGCTCAGGGAGGATATTGCCTAATGTATCGTGGTTTATCTGTCTCCCGGTCTTATCTTCCGCTAGACCATGAACGCTTTGAAGTTAAGCTTCTGCATCTTTACTGATCTCAAAATCTCGGTCACCTAATACAGTATCCGACCCAGACCTGTAGGCGATGCTCCCTCGATGTCTTGTAAATTGAATAATCCTAGCTAATATTTATAAAGGGCTTGGCATGCACGAGGTACCATTTCAAGTGCGTTACACATTTTAATTTCCCCCCAACGACCTTTGAGGTATAAGCACGTCTTAGGGTCCCATTTGCTGATGAGAAGACTGTGGCACGAAGAGCTCATGTGCGTTACCCAAGGTCGCACCGCCTGGGTTGAATTCAGGCCACCTGTTGGTTGGCTGATTCTTGACGGTATTCTGTTTTCCAGTAAATGCGTCCCAGTTCAGTGCCCTGATGAACCTCTGTATAGATCCGAGGTGAAGGCCATAGCAGCAACTGAAACCCGGGATCCATTTCTGGCCCTAAGATTTTCATCTCAGGCTGTGGACCGAAGGCTTGATCTCTGTGCTCTTCCTCTCCTCAGCTGCTGGCCCTGGGTGAGTCCCAGGCAGCTTGGGTGATCAGGGTGATAAATTGCTGGCCTGCCTTTAGGAGCAAACCATCTAAAACCTGAAATCCCGTTCTGAACAAACACCTCCTGGGAAGTGTGGGACGCCAGAACTAAAGCAGGGACACACTGACCCCTTCATCATCATCTTCATCATCACCCTCATTACTTGGGAGTCTCTCTGAGGTCAGAAAATAGGCTTTGTGTGAGTCTGCAAGCCCAGGTGAGAATGGTAGTTTCCTGTACGTTTGTCCAGGGCGCGGGTTTATACATGAATGACCCAGTGTGACTATACCATGTGGCTGAAGTTTCCCTAGGAGCAGCCGTCAGAAGACCCGAGGTGACCACTTCCTTCCTGGAGGGATCTGGATGGGATTCATCATCTGTCTGGAATGTTTAGGTACAGTCTCTTCCAGAGGCGGGGATCTGAACTAGGACTCGTCCCAGATCTGTTCCATCTGGTCACAGGAGCCTGGGTCAGCAAACGATGCCAAGAATTGACCCTTTAAATAGAGGATAAGGGAAGGGGCCAGGTGTGCCGGAAGGAACAGAGACGCAGGAGTAGCCCTCATCTCGGTTCCAGTGTTGGCTCTGACGCCATGACAGGTGTTTGCTGCTTGACCCTTGAGTACGATTCCATCCCTTGACGCTCTCCAACAGTCCCCACTCTCAGTTTTCAAGATCCGTGTGGTTCTGGAGAAGTGGATTCACTGCCTGGCCCTGGAGATGGACACCGCAGGCCAGGCCAGTCCGTGCCTGGTTCCCCAGACTGCAGCCTTGGGCAGGAGGGACATGACACCTCGGTCAGCCCAACCAGAGGACTTTTGCTGGGAATGCAGGACAGTGAGATTCTGGTTTCCTTCTCGAGGTCCTTGAGGACTCCTGTATCCCTGGGTGCTTGTGAGAAATGCGAATTCCTAGGCCCTACCCCAGACCCGCTGAATCAGACCCTGAGTCAGAGCCCGGGAAGCAAATCCTCAGGACGCTTCCGAAGAACCGTCCACTTTAAGAACCTCTTCTCTATTTCATTCAATTTACAGATGATTTAAAGACACGAACACCAAACAAATGAGAAAACAGGCACGAAGAAACAAGGTGACTTGCCCAAAGTCACACCACTAGTGAGGAGCCAGGACCAGAAACTGGCTTCGCTTCCACGCACGCCATTTAGGGGGCATCTGTGTTTTCATGAAGTCGTAAAACTATTCAGAAAGCCCTGACCTGGTCCTTTACTCCAGATATGAAAGTAAGTTTCGTAGGCTCCGAGGGTCTGTGGGGTGCAGCCCCCCTGTTACTCACACGTTTCCATGGCATATCACAGACTCAGTGTCAGCTGCACTTAGGAGACCCTGGGGTCAGCGAAGACCGTGTCCTGCCTGAAGGTACGGGTCTCTACCTTGACACAGGAACCGGGGCAGGCTGGGAGAGAGGTGGCTGCCCTTGTTTCTGGGGTCAAGCTGCTGGTCTCTCGGCTGGCTCCTTCTAACCTGACATGGGTTCCCAGTGTCGGTTTGCACCCCAAGGCTCTGCTCCGCGTGTGTGCGTGAGGGTAGGTGGCAGTGGGCAGGGGGGGGGAACAGCTGGTTCCTGGCAGAGTCACGGCTCCAATCTGAGAGTCAGGCATACCTAAGTCGTCTCGTGGCTCCCCAATGCCATGCCATATTAGGCTGCCCCCTCCAAAGAGCGGAATCTCTGACTCATCCTCCCCCTCCCCCACACCTCCTCACTCCTGCCAGTTTTGGCTAAGATTAGATTTCACTCAAATCTGTGGCTTCTAAGGTTTATGTGCTATTTCAGTTTGGCGAATGACTCCTTATTTCGAGTCAGAAAAAGAAGCCCTTTATCCAAAGCGCCTCAGGAAGGCTTTTCTTGGCAACTTAATGTTTTGTGCAACCAAAAATGCTGTGATTTCGGTGTACGTGAATCAGGAAGAAGCTGATTTGTTTCTCCAGTACCTCCTGGGGTTAATGCGTGAGAAGCAAGGAGCCATTCTCATTGGAAAGACAACCAAAACAACAACCTACCCTCCCTGAATGTCCTGGGGGTTCCCAGTCCCGTGCTCGCCCACACCCCAGCCCCACCAGGTAGGCAAACTTCCCCAATTCAGAGATGAGGACACTGAGGTTCAGAGAAGTCAAGTCCCAAGCCTGAGGCCACGAAGCCCAGAGCGGGCATCAGGCTTGGAGCTCTGGCCTCACGTGTGGTCCGGCCATGCTGAGGAAGAGGCAGGGGTCCGGCCCCGCTGCCCCAAGAGAACCGAAGGTGTGCGTTTTTTAACCCTTCGCCCTGGGCTTTGGAGCGTGAATCAGATAGAGCTTTCTGGGTGTGGGCGACAGAACAGAGAATTGAAAAAGGCAGAATCAGAGAGAAGGTGGAAGAGAGAGCACTAAAGGACCAGGGTGCGGGGTGCCGAGCCTCTTGGCAGACGGTGATGGAAGGTCCCCCAGCGCCTCCGGGACAAGGGCGCCGGCCATTTTGTGCTTCGTTGTCTCTGCCCACGACTCAGATTCCAGGTCTGTGCAGCGGGCTGGGCTCTGGTGCCCACCTCTTGCCTTGTGTGGGGCAGGGCGTCTTGAATGATGGTCTCGACAGACTGCATCCAAGTTTCCACAAGGGAATCGGGATGCTGTGATTGAAGGTCAGGGGCAGACAGGGACGTCGGCGTGGGCGCCAGAAAGCCAGAAACGCACACGGCACTGGGTGTCGGTGGGGACCTGGGAGGGCTTCCATCCTCTGGCCGCGGATGCCTCTCGGTCTGCTCCCCGATGTCTGTGAGGCCTGGTGCATTTTCAGAGATGGTAGACCTGAAGACAATGGTCTGTTCTGGTCAGGCTGAAAGGTGGTTTTGAGAGATGGGGCAGCGTGATCACGAAGCAACAGCAGCCTCAAGGGCCCAGGCCCCTCCTTTAGAGCACAGCCCCCCGCCACTAGGCTGCAGCCTGCGGGGTCTGTGCGTGTGTGTGTGTGTGTGTGGGTGGGGCGAGCGTCATTCACACCAGTTATGAGAACCCACTGCCTGCTCTCCAAACTTTGAAGCTCTGGGGCAGACAAGGCCAGCAGATAATGAGTGAGCTGAGCAAAACTCTCAGGCTGCCAAGAGCCAGTCCTGGAATGGGGAGCGACAACAGAACGCGAGAAGCCTCAGGGTCAGAGTTGAGCTGGTCTTAGAGATGCCCCAAGCCAACCTTCTACTTTAGAGAAGGGAACAGGCGCCCATGGTGGTACCATCGACCGCTGCTGCTCTGGCCAGCTACCATTTATGAAGCACCTACTGTGGACACACCAGGACTTATAAACCTACTCTAATAGGGAAGAGACAAGGAAGCAAAAATCATAACAGAAGGCTGAAGGGTTTTACCTCAGGGACTCAGGTGGGCACCTCTCTGGCCTCTGATGAACCCAAGTTGGGCTTGTATCTTTGTCCTGAGAAAAATGGCCAAGTGAGAATGTTCGAAAGAGACAGAAGCTGCACAAGAGGCAGTGGGCAGTTGGTGCGTGTGAGCAGTGGGCAGTTGGTGCGTGTGAGCACACACCTGTGGCCGAAGGCTCAGGTCATATCCCTTTCTCCTCCTGCCCGTCAGGTGCCGCTGGGGGCTGGGTTATCAGTGGAGTGCCAGCTCATGGGGGAGGTGGATGTTTATGGTCCTGTCTGGGTCACGTGTGTTCTCGTGTGCTTGGCCAAAGTTTTTAAAAACGAAGAATTTAAAATACCCTGGCAATGGCGTTCTCGCCTGGGCCTTGGCCGCTCTCTGCCCAGCATCTCAGCTGCTTTCCTTTCCACCTGTCCTAATCCTCACCCTAGTCTTCTGAGTCCTGGCTCACAGGCCTGTCCACCTTTGCTGTGTCAGGAGCCCTCCCTCTGCAGATCCAGGCGACAGCGCCCAGGGCTGGCTCAGGGATGCAGCTCATCCGCAGGGCCCTCTGAAGCCGGCAGGGTAAACGATGAGCTGTGTTCTCTCTCCGCTGCCCGCTCCCTGTTTGCCTCCCCCCCAACCCTTGCACTTTCTAGGCTAAGTCTCAAACGATACCTGCCCAGAAAGGCTTTATACAACTTGCTGAGCAAACATCTTAGTTCCGTTTTGGGGTCACAAAATCTTCGAAAGTGGAAACGACGCTTTGCCGGAGTAGAATTTGGCGAGCACGTGGTGGCAATGGTAGCGATGGCGGGCTGGAACCCGAAGTTCAAGCCCAGCTTTCCCATGTAAACGCTGTGTGACGCCGGGCCAGCTGCTGAACTTCCCTAAGCCTCAGTTCACTGCTCTGCAAAATGGATGGAATTCTGACGTCTGTCTCACCAGAATAATGTGAGCGAGAATCAAATAAGAGAGTCTACATATATATAAATAAAAGTACTGGGTAAGCCTCAGAGTACTGAGCTCATACTCTCTGTTATGACTCCACGGCCCCTTGATATGGTCCATTTGAGAAAAGATGGAATAATTCACAACTTAGTGCCTGGTCTTTGCGATTGAGAGAGGATAAAAAGGAAAAGAAAAGAAATTTAGTAACCTGTGGTCTTTGGCTATTTTCTCTTAAAATGAAATTAGAATCTAACCAGAAAGCCCTGGGCAAGTTGAACCGATTGGATAATGCCTCTGCGGGGTCCACAGTCCTTTTCCGGGGCTTCGGGAGGGGTGGCAGGGGGAGCCCACGTTATCACAAGGCCCGAAGGAAACAGGAGTTGACTTTTCTGAGCGAGTGTTCCCCCACCCATGGAAAAGGCTGGGCCGGAGGGTTGCCGGCTGATGTTACCACGGGGCGTGGCTGCTGCAAAGCAAAGAAGTGGGGACACGTCCACCCAGAACAGCAGAAGCGGACACTGTGTAAAGGCAGCCACGTGGCCGCCAGGCTCAGAAACACGGGGAACTTCGCCTTTCTTTAAAGACTCTGCCTCATTCCAGGAGCAGGAGCTGATTCTTATTAGAGAACAGGGTAACACTTTCCATTACGTGAGGGGGGAAGGCCAGGAGGAAGGAGGCCACTCCAGTTCCCTCTGGCCCAGGGACGGGGGCACCAAGGCCTCAGTGCTAAGAAGAAGTCGCGGTAAACCGGGCTTTCCCCAGAGAGAAAGAAAGAATTGGCGAAGAGGCTGCAGGGCCCCCAGGGAGGAGGAGGGGGTGTGGCAGAGAGGATTGCCCCGTGGAAAGGGGAGAAGGTGAGATGGAGGGGCATTTAGGCTCGGGTTCTTTAGTTTTTTCCAGCTTTGAGATTTGGGGTTAGAATCCTAACAGTGCCTGATGTAGACGAACTCCATCTGAACGCATGCCCCCTGCACTGCACAGGGGCCTGGCTCTCTGGAGCTCTGCTGTGTCCCCAGTTCTGCCCATACGGGCCCTGCTCAAGTAATTATTAGTCAAATATCAGGAAATGAGCAGAGTCCAGTGGGTAAGTGTGTCAAACAGCTCGGATTCAAATCACAGCCCTATTTCTAGCTCCCTGGGTGACGCTGGCAAATTAAACTGTCCGTGCCTCGCAGCCCTCTTTTGTCAAGCAGGGCTGTAAACACACTCTACCTCACAGGTTGTTGTGGGGTTCAGATGAGACGAGGACAGATGCAAACCGCCGAGCACCATCCCCGGCAGGTCGTCAGAGCCCAGAGAAGGTTAGCAGGAAGGTCATTAGGGCGTGGGGCCCGGACCATCGCACCTGCCCACTCCCGTGAAGTTTGTTGGGTAGGGCCGTGTGGCTTGCTCTGGACAACAAAGTGTATGTCAAAGCGATGTGTGGAACTTGGTCGATAAGAAGTCTTTCCTGGGCTATCTTCTCTTCCCTCTACTACAGCGGTCACGGAGATGGGTCCCGGGTTCCCCTGGCAGCTACAGTGAACAGAGTCCCCTTGCCCTCCTGCACTGGACGTGTGGTGAGAGCGAGAAAGACCCTGCTCAGGTCTTCTGGCCTGCCCAGGGCGGACTGGCGGGCTCTCCTCCGGTTGCATGTCTGGAGTTTGCATGAAAACCCAGATGCCCGGTCTCTGCCCCCGACTAGTTGTGTCCAGATCTCTGGGTGGGCCCTGGGATTCGGCTGACTGCTCATCCAGATGAAAAGCAACAGGGAGGATGGCAACTGTGTGTTCGTGAGGCTGCGATGCGCTGAGGTCCTGTTAATTAGGTTACGATTGTGTGAGAAGCTCGATTTTGGATATGGTCTCTTTCACGGATCTATATTCACTCAGTATGGACAAGGTGTGTGCGAGTGTGCGCATGAGCCGGCCGGTTAGCCCGCTCAGCGTCCCATGGGGAGGCTCTGCTGTCTGCTCCTTGCAAGCCTCCATCCGAGCTGTTCTCCCGTGAGAACGGAAGAGAAGCGCCCTCTCCTTCTGATCATGTAATTCCCGTCATTGGAGGCCCACCAACTCCAGCCTGCCATTGCTTGCAGCACATGGGGATGGGGTGGGGTGGGCAGAAGACCCCATTAGTTATTCAGAGTTCTATCATGCACAGCAGAACGGCCCCGCCGTAGGTGAGAATGGAAACTGAGTTTTGAATTTTCTTCCTTTTTCTTCTCTTGCTGTTTATGGACCGCCTCAGCTATGCCAGGAAGCACGCAGGGTGCTCTTTCATGCAGCAGGTCATTAATCTTTGCCACCACCCATGAAGTAAACATTGTCACCATTTTACAGATAAAGAAGCCAAGTGGGTTAGGGGTAAATAACTCATCCAAATGGCAGACCTGGGTTTTTTAATCCAGTTTTTTCTGACTCTGAATCCTTTGCTATAAATCAGCAATCCCAAACACTTCGGTCTCAAGACTCCTTTGCTTTCTTAAAAATTGAGGATTCCAAAAAGCTTTGAATGTGGGTACTATCTATCAATATTTGTCACATTAGAAATTAAAACTGGGAAAAACATAACAGTATTTATTTCACGTAAAATGACAATAATAAACCCATCACATATAAAACATATGATTTTACAAACGGAAATTATATTTTCCAAAACAAAAACAGTGAAAAGTGGCATTATTTTACATTTCGCAAAACTTTTTATTGTCTGCCTTAATAGAAGACAGCTGAACTCTTCTATCTGCATTCAGTCTGCTGTGTCACCACAAGCCACGAAGGCTCTGAAACACTCCTCTGTATACTTTTGAGGCACTCAGAGTGAAAAAGGAAAATAACTTTTTAGTGCTATTATGAAAATCATTTTGAACCCATGAGACCCTGACAGGTCTCAGGGACCCCGCGAGGGTGCTTGGGCAATACTTTGAGAACCAATACTTTGATAAGCTCTGCCTTTCTTTGTATTCTGGAAGTTTCTGAGTACTCCTTGTCTGTCTTCAGCATCATCTGGACTTCACGAATGCCCATCCTTGTCGGGTAACATGAGAGTTAGAATACAGGCAGCTACTGGACTCCTGGCAAAGAGGCTGCTATGGTCCATGAATAGCCCACAGTTGCCGCGCGGTGCAGGAGACATGGGAGATATCGCGTGATCTTGACCCGGCTTCACGAGACCTTCCGAGCTCGGCTTTATGATGACCCTGTAATCTGAATGAATCCCCACAACTTGTTTTCAAAGGAAAAAAGAAAAATATACACCTTTCTCTAGCGAATTGGAAATCAGAATACATTCCTGTCGGTTTGGGGGAGCAGAGGGGTAAATAGGTGAGTGCAGGGGATTTTTAGGGCAGTAAAACTATTCTGTATTGTTCTATAATGGTGGATCCAGGTCACTGTATATTTGTCAAAATCCATAGAATGTACATCACCAAGAGTGAATTCTGTGAACAATGATGTTAGTTAATATTAATGTGTTAATATCAGCGCATCCGTTCTAACAAATAAACCGCACAGATGCAAGATGTTAATAATAGGGGAAAAATAGACGGAAGGGTGAGGGGTTATGTGGAACACTCTGTTCCTTCCCACCATGTTTCTGTAAGGCCAAAACTACTTTTAACAAAACATCCCCGCCAGTCTGGGCCTTAGCTGGGTGCTCTTTGGGGTTTAGGGGCGGGTCCGGTGGAAACTCTTGAACCACTGTCCTGACTGCCACGAACTGCACAACTGTCCCCACTCACACACCATGGTCCCATACTAGAGGTTCTCTTGGGCTCTTTCTCCCATGGTCTGTAGCTCTCAAAAGTCTACAGTAGCATCAACTAGGATTTGGAGGTTGTAATTCTGGTGGTGAGACTGGTAATTAAAGGATTGTTTAAGAGACTCCTGGTGTGGTTTAATTACTTGAGAACTATTAGCCCATCCTTGCAGAGATAATAGGTTCTCTAAAGCACAATGCAGCAAGAAGTCTGAGTGTCTGGGCCTGGGGAATCTCCTGTAGCAAGATGGGGGCGGAAGTCCTGTCTCTCTGCCCAGGCCACTTGGGACTTCCTTGGGTTGGGAATCCAACAGGAAAGCATTTTACGATTGTGGGTTGGGTCAGGAGACGTGGCTGGCCGAGGTGTGTGAACCCCTAATCGACCACCAGCTCAGGCAGACAAGCCTTGGCTTGCTATGATGGCACTCCTCCCGCGCTAAGTCTTTAAAACAAGCCCAGTCTGGAGAACAGAACCTGTTATTGCCGTTCTTGGTCCTTGGCAATCTGGGGACCATGAGGCTGGGACCAAGAGAGACACCAAAGGTGCTGATTTTAGGGAGGCGCGGTAAGGGCAGGCTCAGCACCTGACACTGTGGGCCTTTCGGACGCCAGGTGCCTGGCTCATCTCGCCCTTGTCCTGGCCTGCTGTGCAATGTGACTTCCTCACCTCTCTGGCTATTCTGATCTTCAGACGTGTACCTGTCTTCCCTACACCTGAGTATGTGCACTGTAAATCATTCTTCACGTGTTCTCCGTGAGTTCTTCATCCGCCGTGCATCAACTTCCCCAGCTCCTTTGGGCCTGGCAGTCTCAGGAAATGTGCTTGACTCTGGAAGCTTCCTTCCACAGCCCAACGAGCACACAGGCTCCCAGATGAAAACGTGCTTGGGAGACAATAAGTAGTTGTTCTGAGGTGGAAAGCGGAGACCCTAGTGACAAGCGCTCTCATAAGACTTTCTGCTTTTGGGTGGCGGGGCTGCTGTGTGAGGGCACAGGTACCATGGTGACCCTCTCAAAGAATTTTTTTTTTTTTGGGGGGGCGGGGATTTTCTCTCTGCTCAAACTTAATTGGTAATAGTATAACTTTCAATTTAATCATTGACCTAAATGAGTTGTATTTTTATCTCAGCAGGAGTCTGGCTGGGCTGAAAGAAACAGCTGTGACAGCTGAGTGACAGGGGAAACTCTTAGTAGAATATTTGGGCTGGCAAGTGACACCACTTCTGCTCCGAGATAAGATGGAGACTTTTTCAATCTATGTTTTAAAATCATAAAAAACAGAGTCTCCTGCTGGAGATAAGAATATGTAAGTCGGGTGGGAGCATCTGGGAGCTGTAAAAGAGGAGGGTGATACCAGCGTTACTGAGATTATTGCTGGAACTAAGATTATAAGTAATTAAGGTTTTGAAAGTTTTCTCCAGGTGCACAATAGGCTACTCAGTATCTTGGATTCTTGAGCTGGGGTCAGGTTAACTATTAAAAGAAGACAAAAAGTATTTCTAACAAAACCCGAAGGGAGTTGCAAGCCCGCAGCATTCCTACTGCTTTAGTGAGTCTTGATTTAAGCCTTAGCTCTCAGGAGGTCTCGTGTTGACTCACCTCCATGCCTGGATTAATGGTGTTTTACTTCACTGTGATGTTAAATTAGCTCGCTTGTTTTCCACCCGGCGGACGGATGTCCTTCACCAAAATGTCCACTGTGATCGAACGGACTCACGGCCGTAGGCTGAGTGGGGACGGACGGTCGTTGCGTTTCTTCTCCAACTTGTAATTCCCTCTGCTAGAACTAAAATGCTGGGCCCGCAGTAGACATTTTTGCTCCTTTTCTTACTCAGAAAGAACAGATTGCAATTTTCATTGCAGAAGACGCAAGCCATGATTTTCACGTGCCTAAAACCTTCTTTTGTAGGCATCTTTTTTTCGGTATCTTTGATCTGGAGGGTGCGATCACATTTTCCTTGAAGATGTAAGTCATCTAGAAGAACACAGAAGAGGAGAAAAATTCCCTTAAATAACTCCTCGAACTGAATTAAAAATATAAAGTATTTTGAATTATTCCCTAATTCTCCCTTCTCTATCTCCTCTTCTCAACTTGTCTTTGAATGGGAGGCTCCAGAGATATGAAAGGTCTTAGCATCATCCGTGCTGGCCATGTCTCTAAGATGAGATACTTCATTCACAAAGGGAAACTATTTCATTTGGTTAAATTAGTAGGGAATGATTTTCTCAGAATCAGAGGATTAATAATTTTTAAAAATGTTTTTTATTAAAAAATTTTTTGAATATCCATTGACAGAGAAAACATGGTGTGTACACACCACACACACATACACACACTGGAATATTATTCAGTCCTAAAAAAAGGACATCTTGCCATTTGTGACAAGAGGGATGAATCTGAAGGACATATGCTAAGTGAAGCTGGACACAGAGACAAATTATATTGTATGACCTCACTTATATGTGGAATCTAAAACAGTCAAACTCATAGAAACACAGTTTTGAATGGTAGGAGCCAGGGCTTGGGCAGTGGGGGGAATGAGTAGGTGATGGATGGTCTAAGGGTACAAACTTCCAGTTATATAAGATGAATAAATTCTAGAGATCTAATGTGCAGCATGGTGACCAGTTAACAATACTTCATTGTATACTTGCATTTGCTAAGAGGGTAAATCTTAAGTGTTCTCACCATACACGCGCAAAGGTAATGCAAGGTGATGAATATGTTAACTTAATTGTGATGATCATTTCTTGATATATATGTACGTTAAACCTCAAGTTGTATCCTTTAAATATATATGATGTTTGTCAATTATATCTCAATAAAGCTAAAAATTTTTTAAAAGAAGAAATTTTAGCAATCCTTTAATCAAATACGTACCATAGTAGTCAGGACTTCTTGTAGAGCAGGTGTCAGAAATCTGTTGAAGAAATAAACACTATCAAAAAGATAGTGTTTATCAAAAAGATAGGGTGATCCCTGGGGCCAGGAAGCTCTAGAGTCTCAGGACCAGGTGCTGGAATAGGGTCTCCGCCCACTCAAGGTCCCTGCAGCCTCACCTGCAACCTCAGAAGCTTATCCACCCTGAATGACCAGTGCTGCCCATACCTTTGGGGTTGCATCTTTGGAGTTTGTAGCCAAAAGAGAAAGAAGGATTTTCTAGCACATAGAGTTTTTAAAAAGTCCAGGAGAAGGGCTCTGTTTTGCTCAACTGGGGTCAGATGCTCAGCTAGCACAAGAATACTACTAGAAACATGGGGACGGGCAGCAAATCAGCAGCCACAGCATTCTCCTCTTATGGGGGAGAAATCATATGTTCAAAAAAAAAAGTTCAAGTGACTATGATAGTCTCTCAGGAAAGTTGCCGAGTTGTTGTCATACCTCCTGATGCCCTAGGCAATGAATTTGCCCTACCACACAGGCTAACTTCACCCCCTGCATGCCCAAATGCTCCCCTTCTCTCTTTCTCTTATGCAAAATGAGCAAAAAGTAAAACACAGTGAAGCCATGGGCAAGTGGAGTCCTCAATTAACCAGAAATCTGTTTTTCATTCAACCTCAGGGGAAAGCAGAAGAAAGTCTTCACCAGCTCACTCTTGCAGTAAGCTCTGGGGGCATAGATATATGGCATAATCTCCCATTGCTTCCAAATGTCTTTTGTATGCTTCATTCTTAGTGTGAGGAAATGCACATAACAAAGTCGACCGTTTTAACCATTTTTAAGTGTATAAGTCAGTGGCACTAAGTACATTCGCAATGTTGCGTAACGATCGCCACCATCCATTTCATCATCCTAAACAGAAACTCTACCCATTAAATCCCAACTCCTCATTCACTAACCGCCCCCTCCCCCAACCCCTGGGGACCTCTAGTCTGCATTCTGTCTCTATGAGTTTGCCTACTCTAGGCACTTCATAGAAGTGGGATCATAATAATTGTACTTTTGTGTCTGATTTATTTCACTTAGCATAATGTTTTCAAGGTTCAGCCATAGTGTAGCATATATCAGAATTTCATTCCTTTTTATGGCTACATTTATATATATTCCATTCATCTGTTGATGGACACTGGGTTGTTTCCACATTTGGCTATTGTGAATAATGCAGCTAGCTATGAACATTTGTGTACACCAAATGCCTTTCGGCAGTGCTGGATAAGTATTCATTTTCATAAAAATGATGATGTGGTATGTCCAATTACAACAGCAAAAATTGAGTTTCCCATTAAAATGGAGGCTCTGCGGGATCATGGAAAAAAGACAAACTCCGGAATCCTATAGACTGATCTTTACTGCTTGGTTTATGATTTCCTAGTCTGTGATGTTGGGCAAATTACTTAAGTTGTCTGAGCCTCAGTTTCCTCGCCCAGCAGATGACTGACAAAAAAGGCCGAAACTGACATTTCTCAGCTGTTCTGAGAATTTGGTGTTTCCCAGATTCACTTAGTGATCAAAAGCATGCCCATAGCACTTCTGAAAAACCCAGATTCCTGGCCCCACCCCAAAACTACTGACTTAGAAAATCTAGGAGTGAGGCCTGGAAGTCCAAAATCTTTAGGAGATGCTATGAAGCCAGATTTAAAACTCATCTCTGAAATCAAGTAGATAAAGCCAACCCCGAAGCCAGGACTCGTTTGATAAATGGGAACTTGCCCTCTTCCCGTTCCATGTCTGTACCTGTGAAGAAAGAACAGAGGATGATGCCGTTTTAAGACACACTTGCAACAATGACCGTTTCACGTAATAACGATGAATATTCTAGTAATGGCTTGTTTTCTGTTTTGAACAACTAACCAGTCACCTACAACTATAGGCGATTTTGGCAGTTAAGGTTATAAAACCACTCACTTTACTCATTTATATCTTCGGTCATGCATTTGGGTACAGTTGCACTGTGTGCAGTTCAGATCTGCCAGTGAGGGTGCTGAGGGGGACTGAAGGATGATACCACGCCATATTACATAGAAAAGAGAACCCCTTGGAGGTAGTCATTCAGACCTGAGACTTTACTGCAGAGAAAGAACCAACGAATTTATATTTTTTCAAAAACTGATTTTGTGTGTGTGTGTGTGTGTGTGTCTTTCAAATTATAAAAGGAGTGGACAGAGACATTATAATAGATATAATCTGTTCCAGGTTCAAAAAAGCCTATTTGTGTCTTATGAACTCTTATGAGAAAAATGTAATTCAAACTGGCTTGGAGATGAGAGCTGTCAAATAGATTGAAAGCTGGATTATAAACCAAGACTAATGAGAGCCTGCAATGTGCACAAAGTTAGGGATGGGGTCCAGGAGACTCGCTGCGAGGTCTTACAGGGGAGGTAAACAGTCTATTAATTAACGTAGCAGATGGTAGTAAATTGGGAGATGTTTCAGATTCCAAGGACGGAAAAATAAAGGAAAATGTGGGGTCTGTAGTGGGGAGTTAGAAACCCCAGTGCGGACTCAATGATAGAAAAATAATAAGAGCCGCAGGTAGTATTGGAAGCGAGCAGTATTGGAAATAACATCGGGCTTAGAAAGAGACTAGAAATGTTAGTAGAATGGCTAAGGAGTTACTGGTGACAGTGACCTGTGAGGCAATGGCATCGTGTCAGGGATCCAGGCTGGCTTGGGCACACGTGCCTAAACGCTTCTAGGGAAAGATACTCTTGAGATCTGCCCCTGTGAGCATTTGCAGACAAGAAATTGTCTCAGTAGAAGGGACTAAATTGAATGTAAAATGAAGAAGTAAATGAGCGTAGGCGGAAGGAACAGGTGAGCTGAGATAATCAGTGTGATTTGACCAGAGCAAGCCAAGTGGAGGAGACGGAGGGAGAGCTTTGGATCGCAGACTGGTGAACCGTCATCGACTCTCTCGCTTGCCTTCAGGTAATTACTTAGGCTTTTTGAGCCTCAGTTTCCCCACCACTAAAATGAAGACAAGATTTCTTACCTTCTATAGCTATTATAATTTGGACGAGGTTAGTGCATAAATCACCGGCAACGTAGTAAGTTTTGAACATATGCAGCCTCCTGCCTGAGCTCCCTGCGTAACAAATGCGATCAGCCCATACTCGTAGGAGGGGATGGAGAGAGATGTTGGGGGACTCTGGGTAGCATCTATACAGCTGCCCCCGTGTCTCTGTTCTCGTTTTCTGCATGCAGAAGTTGGTCGTGCTCTGTTGTTATTACAGTGCAGTCATAGCCACCTCAGGGGGAGATTCTAAAGCCGCTTCATGAAGCAAGAATCACATATGGTCAAAATTATCCTTGAGAATCCCTGAAAAGGCTCATAAAATACAGTACTTTGCTGCCTCTCAAAAAGTTCTTTTCAGCCAATTTTTCCCCCAGTGTTGGAAGGGATCGCATTTTTTTTTCAGTTGAGCACCAGGTAAAGTAATTGGCTTATACTTATGGGCCGCGCTAAACGAAAAATACTGAACTTTTAACACGAAAATGGCACTCGGCGTGGTTACATACTCACACCAGAGGGGCACCCAGGAACCGAGGGCAGGGCTGGGCTCCCCGTCCATGCTGACTCCACACGGGTGCTGGCCAGGTAGAACTGCGCACCTTCTCTCCTCTTCTGGGCCAGTCTTTGGGACTGTCTTAGTCTATTGGGGCCGCTATAACAAGACTGGTGGCTTAAACAACAGAAATTTATTTCTTACTATTCTGGAAGCTGGAAAGTCCACGATTAATGTGCTGGCTGACTCAGTGTCTGACGGGGGTGGGGAGGCTGCTTTCTGATTCGCAGATGGCCATCTTCTGACTGTGTCCTCACATGCTGGGGAGAGACCCTTGAGTTTCTTTCTCTTCTTATAAGAACGCTAATCCCATTATGGGCCCCGCCCCCAGGACTTTATTCTAAATCTAATAATCTAATCACCTCCCCCAAACTCTACCTCCTAACCCCCTCCCATAGGGGTTTAGGGCTTCAACATACGAATTTTGGGGAGATACAAACATACAGTCCATAACACAGTTGGACTGGGCTTCTTTCACTTACATAATTTTAAGTTTCCTCCACATCGTGGCATGTATCGGTACTTCGCTGCTTTTTAATGCTAAGTCGTATACGATTGTTTGGATGGACCACATTTTGTTTCTCCATTTATCCATTGATGAACATTTGGGTTGCTTTTACTTTTCGGCTATTACGAATAATGCTGCTATGAACATTTATATACAAAAGTTTATTTGAACACTTGTTTTCCACTCTCTTGGATATGTACCTAGGACTGGAATTGCTGGGTCATACAGTAATTCTATGTTTTACTTTTTTAGGAACGATCAAACTGTTTTCCAAATACACTGTACCATTTCACACTCTCACTAGCAATGTTTGAGGTCCTAAATTTCCCACATCCTTGCTAATAACGTGTTACTTCCATTCTTTATTTATCATAGACATCCTGGTGAGTGCAAAGTGGATTCTTGTGTTTTCGATTTGCATTTCTCTGATGACTAATGATGCTGAACATCTTTTCATGTGCTTATTGGCCATCTGTGGCTCTTTTTTGGAGAAATGTCTATTCAGATTCTTGCCGATTTTTTAATTGGGTTTTGGGTTGTTCGTTGTCTTTGTAGTTGTTGAGTTGTTAGAGTTCTTTACATATTCTGTATACTGGACTCTTAGTTGATACATGATTTGCAAATATTTTCTCCTATTCTGTGGGTTGTCTTTCCACTTTCTTGATAATAGCCTTTGATACACAAAAGTTTTTAATGTTGGCGAAGTCCAATTTATCTATTTTTTTCTTTTGTTGCTTGTACTTATTTTTTTTTTTTTTTTTGGTAACTAAAAATCTATTACCAAATCCAAGATTATAAAAAATGACCCCTCTGCTTTCTTTCGAGAGATTGTTTTACTTCTTACATTTAGGTCTTTAATCTATTTTGAAATAATTTTCGTATATAGTGCGAGGTAAGGATCCAGCTTCATTCTTTTGCATGCTTTAAAATATCTGCATAGCATTCTGTTCTATAGTTTATATCATCAGTTTTCTTCTCATATATTTGGGTTATTTCCAATCTTTTACTACTGAAATAATACGATAAATATTCTTGTATTCAGTCACTTCCTACGTATCTGGGCATATTTGTAGGCTAAGTTACTAGAAGTAGGATTGCAGGATCAAAGATTGATTGCCTAATTGTCCTCTGGAGGCTGAGTGGATGTGCACACCTTCCAGCACTGGGCGAGGATGCTTCCCCGCATCCTTGCTGATCTTCACAGATCTGTGCCAACCAACCGGATGGGTAGTTTTAATGTTTTTATTATGAGTAAGATTGTACACCTTTTAATATATTTTAAGAGCCTTTGTAATTTCTTTGTTATGAAATTTCTATTGGATTATTGGTCTTGTTGTTGTTGTTGTTGTTATGTAGGTGATATTTATAAAGCAAAAGAGGCCTGTGGCTATAATTTGTTATTTAGCTTTCAGCTTTATTATTGGTATTGTTCTCCTTCTCCAGAGAAAGTGTTTTTTTGCCCTTTCTTTTTCAAGATTTTGGAGTTAAGTGGCTACTTTTACAAGGCTTTCTCATTGCAATATTAAAATATTTTATTTTTTGCTTATATTTTTTATGATTTCACTATATTATTTAATCTTCGGTACAGCTGGAAGTTATTTGGTTATTTGGTGTGAGGCAGGGATTCGTTTTCCCCTCTATATAGTTAAGGTAGTTTTTTTTTAAAGGTCATACGTCCTCAGTTTCCCAAACAAAACAGTAAAAGTTCGGTCCTGACCTGAAGGAAGCCCAAACCCACTTCAGTGTTTGACCCGGGTTGGGAAGGGCCTCTCTGTGCACTGGAGTCAGAGGGTGGCCCCTTTTTGGCTTTACCTGCTTAAGAAAGCATGGAGTACCGGTTAAAAGCAAGACTAGAGGCAGGCAGGCAGGATCCAGTAGCTGCTTTCTCAATACCTAGTTGTATGAGTTGCACGCTGCTCACATTTTTAACCTCTCTGTTGTGTTTTTTCCTTATCTGTAAAGCGGGGGTAATAACAGTGCCCATCCCATGCAACAGTGATAAGAAGTAAATAAAACCCAGTATGGAAACTCAGCACAGCGCCTAGCAAGTAGTAAAGCCAAGAGAACTGCTGCCATAATCATTGTCACCGTCATCGTCGTTGCCATTCAGACACTTCGTGGTGGCTCCAACCTGAGGTCCTCCCTTTCTGACATAGAAAGTGCTGACCTCAGGCTCCTGCGCTGGGACCGGCCCCATCTTTTGTCCAGTTTTCTAACAAGGGAGCAAGTGGTGACCCTCAAGCGTCTGGTCTAGGCCACCCTAGAGGAGTTCTGGGCTTTCGTGTGCACCCATCCATTTCTGAATCTCTTTAATTAGATGAAATCAAATAAAAACACGAATCAAGTGTAGCCCTGAAAGGAGAAGAGATCCCACAAAGGGTTGGCACCAAGTCTTGGTGGTTTGTAGGTGGTAGACTGAGGTCGAGAGTGAGAAAGTAAATAAATAACCCCAAATGAGCGATTTCCTGGTAGACCCAACCCGGGGCCCCGACTGCCTTGGACCTCTCGAGCGCAGCTTCTGGGCCCTCTGTCTCATCGGCTTGTGGTGGAAAGGAGACAGGGCCGTTGGGCCTTTCAAAATTTTTCTTTTTAAAGGTGGATCATAAAGCCACCTCCTTTTTTTGGAGAGGTGGCATTATTTTAAGGAGAATGGCCGCTGCAAGGTCACGTGGCATCACCAATGGCACCCCTCTGTCTGAGAAGTGCCTGGGTATAGTAACCTTGAAGCTTCTGAAAGCTGTAACTGGGTGAATTAACCCTGGTGGGGTTTTTGGTCACCACTATTTTCTGATATTTTGTCATCTTTGATGATCTAGCTACTGCTTTCTCTTCCCAGCCTTAGCGAAGGGAGACACAACTCAGAGAGCAAAAGAGGCAGATTCTTGCCTTTTGAGTTTTAAACGAGAAATAGCCTGAGAGAGAGGGCCCCAGGGTCCTCGGGACGTGGGAGACTCTAGGGAAGGAAGGGAGAGTAGGCTCAGTGGGGTCCTTCAGAAGGGACTCCAGCTTCCCAGGCAGGAGAGGAGATCTGAGTCCCAGGAGAATCTTTGCTCCCCTCAGCCAGGGGGTCTGGGTCTGGAGTAGAAATGGCAGCTCGGGAGATCACTTTGCAGGAGGTCTCTGAATCCAGGCGTGGATTTAATGTTTCTGGGGCTTGAGGCTTAAACAATTTGGGACCTTCTTTAGGAAACAGAATTCGAAAGGATGAATTCAAAATTAGGTGCAGGTGGGTTTCTTTGGTTGTGATGAAATATTCTGAAATTAGTGGTGACGGTTACACAATTTTGCAAATATACTAAAACCACTGAACTGTATACTTTAAAAGGGTAGATCTGATGGTACATGAATTAGACCTCAATTAAAAAAATGCACTGTTAAAAAAAAGTTAGCACAGGGTTTCCGAAGGAGCCAAACTGGGGAGGGCCAGAACCTCCCCGCTTTTTGGCCTGCCTCCCATACCCAGGCCTGAATGAGCTTCCAGGAACTTTGATGCAATCTTGGAGGAAGAGTGGGAATTCATAGTGACGAAGCTTCAGCTGTGTGGGATGGCACCAGGAAAATAAAAAAAAGTCGCATTTCTTATACTCCTGACTTTATGGACTGAGATTCGAACCTGCCATGTGTATACCAGCTCTGGCTCAGGGGAGCTCAACGACCAGGTCTCCCTCAGACACTGTAGGTGGTTGTGGAGCCGGAAGGGCTTGTACGCCATGCCTTCTGGGCTGAGGAGGGCTCCCCAGAGGGGACCCCACTTCTACCCAGTGCACTTTTGGATGCAGAAACGGTCTGCAGTCTGGGCAAACAGACGAGGCTCTTCGGAGGCCAGGGATATGCCACTGTCATATTTATAATCGAATCCTTGTTTATCTTGAATCAGACCTGGCTCTCTGCATAACTTCTGTTCCCCATATTTTGAAGATTCGGGCCCAAAACACATTTCAGGGAATAAGGAGAAAGCTCATGTTTGAAAATGAACCAGCAAAATAAATCATTGTGTTTCTGACATGATGCCCATTGAATACTTTTCAATTCTTAGCTTTGGCAACAGCATGTTACACACACACACACACACACACACACCAACCTATCGCATAATTCTTTCCTGAAAGAGGCTCATTCAGCAGGCCTGCCCCTCTCGGCTCCCAGCCCCCCTCTTCTCTTCTCTAAGCTCTCTCTCTCTTTTTTTTTCTTTTAAACCAGCCTTTCTGGTGAGAGGGCAAGTGTACACACAGTCTCCCTTTCTGTTTGGGAAACAGAGCCCTATCAGTGAGCAGTAATGATAACATTGGTAGTTATGCAAGCAGAGATAACAGTAATCAGATCTCACGCTCTGGGCAAAAACCAGTGGCCAAAATCTCACAAGGGGTTGGGGTGTTATGCTGAAAGGTGAAGGGGGATGTGTATGTGTGTTTTTGTTTTATCAAAGCACTTTTTTTTTTTTTCTGCCAGAGGATCTATCTGCTGGTTAAAGCCCTTTAGAAGTTGGCCAGTTAAGGGGACCCTGCCCTAAACCAAGACCTGAAGTTCCTTCCTCTCCTTTCGCAGATTCTCTTGGCTATTTTTTCTTGCATCAAATGATTTAGGGCTTCCTTTGCTTTCCAGCAGGTAATTTGAACTCTCTCTATTGGAAGGAGCGAAGGCTAATGAAGTCACTCAAGCAGAGGCCGGTTGAATGGTAGCATCGGTTTGCAATGCCATTTGGAGTTTTTCAAAGAAAGGTGTTGTTCTGGGGTTGCCCTTCTTCTTCCCAAATCTGATTTTCCTCAGGGGGTTTCTGTCGCATTGATACCCAAATGACATGTAAATATATCGATACCTGGAAACCCCGACAGGGGCAGGAACTGGAAGTTGCCAGGCCAAAAACAGATCCCAGGCATGTATGGGTTTGATATGAGACCTGAAAACGTCATCTGCGTTTAGGGATCGCGAAGTTAATGCTTTTAAGTGCTGACTTTCTCTGCTAGCTGGTTGCTCTGATTTCCTTTTGGAGTTGTCGTTCAGTTGTTTTATGGGAGAAGGAAGTAGTGTCGAGTTCTCTAGATGTGGCAAATTATGTCTTCATGTGGATCTAGTGTCCCGTCATGAGACAGTTGTCAAGAGGCATATCCCGATTCTTATCTGACTTGGGCTGAAACCTGGATCCACAATAACCGTCATTTTCAACAAAATGGAGACCAAACTATTTTCTCCTCTGTTCCGAAGCGTTTCTAATTATATTTAAAATGGAATGCATGTTTTCTACTTTTCTTCTGGACACCCGAAGAACTGTCCCACTTCGTTCCCCCTTTCTACTCATCTCTACCCCCCAAAAGGAACAGAGACATGTCTACAGAGACTTAGACATGAAGCTGTGAAAAGTATCATAAATCATGAATTGCTTGGGGTGGGGGTTGGAGGCATTGTATAAGGACATAAATTTTGTTTTATTTTTTAAAGATAAATTGTCTGCAGACATAAGTGTTTGAATTAAAAATCATACTTCAAATGCTGTGTAGATGTTGGCATTTTAAAAGCAAATAATATTGGCTCAGGGGTTGCTAAGCAACCTGTGCAAACCAATCAGCATGGGTTTTAAACTGGAAGCTGCTCTAAGAGACAAAAGGAAGCACCCATCCCTGCATCTGGTGCAGTGGGCGGGGTCGGGACAGACCCCCTTCTAAATGGCTCCAGTTAGAAGTTTGGCTCTCCTGGCTTCCTTTGCCTGAACAGGCATTTTAATTTCACTGTGTCAGTTCTCATTATCTATCTACATGGAATCCCCTTTTTAGTTTTCAGAAGTAATTAAGTAAAAAGCCCTTTCGCTCACTGCGTTTTTGGCGTTGATAAAGACATCTGAGGCGTTTCAGACAAGGTGGGGGCCGGTCCCCCAGCAGTCTTCGAAGATGTTCTTTAAAGACGGTGCTGTCGAATGGAGGCCAACAGACCAATTAACCCCCGAATCGAAGCCCTGGTGGCTTTAAGCTCCTTTCAAAAGAAATTAGCCCTACTGTTCATAAAGTGGGTGTTAGACCATTTCAGACTATCTGGGGCACCCAGAGTCAACTGGAATGGAATTATTACATTCTCTGTGCCCAAAGAGGAGCCTTGTGCTGGTGTGAATTTTTGATACGGTTGTTGTCTGAGAGTCAGGAAAAAAATGTTCAGACCACAGCTGGAGAAAAAGTTCCTGGTGGAATAGTCCAGGTTCGTGAAACAAAAAATGGTTAGCTTTGAAAAAGAAAGCGAACCAGAAAAGGCAGAAGAGGGAGGGCCCAGAAGGGTATCCTCCCAGCTGAGACGTGTGGCTCGAGCTGGGGTTCCGTTCAGGGCTCCGGCTCCCAGTGATAAGCCTCACCCCTCTGCTCACCCAGGAAGCCTGGTGGCACAGCTCTTGAGTCCCTATAGATTTTCCATGTCATGGGGGAGACGGACCCAGAGCTTCAGGCTCTGCAGATAGAGCTCATGGATTGCCAAGACTAGGGTGTTTATTTGTGTGGCCTTGATGCTTTCTCATAAGCAAAAAAAAAAGAAAAAAAGATAAAAAAAAGAGAAAGGACATTATTTTGGGGGGTGGGGAGTTGTTTTCCTCTGCTGGGACTTTGGAGGTGGATTTCGTATTGTTTTGGTTAAATGTCCATTTTTAGTGCTGCGTCTCACCCCTATTGTCTTTCTAAGAATAGAGAAATAGACCTTTTAAGCAATGTATTCTCTGGGAAGAGGTAGTATTTTTAGTATCTGCCCTGCCAGCATGACTCTGACAAACAATGAGGAGGTCTGGGAGAAAAAAAAAAAAACAAACGGCCTCCCCGACACCTGGGTGGCTGAGAAGGGCGGGAGGGAGAGCAGTGTCCTGTGTGGCATGCAGCTCTGAGCACTGGCAAAAACCTCAGACACAGGAGGGAGATGTGTCTGGGATGACAGAACAAACGCGTCTTCAGAGGTGGGTGGAAGTGGCCAAGGCCTTCGTTGACGTGTCTCCAATGGAGTCGGAACTTCAGCCCTAAGGAACTGGATTGATAATCTACGTCCGTCCTTGTCACGCTCTCTCCACCGTCCACAGTAGTTTCCAAAGAGGAAAACAAGGCTGGGAGGAGAAGTAACTCACCCGGAGTTCCATGTTCTCTGCCCTCACCAGTCCCGGATCCGTCCTGCCGCACGGGGCCCGTGAAGGCCAACCCGCTCAGGACTCAAGATTCATGTGGCATCGGCAGTGGGACGCTCAGGCTCCTGCATTTGCGACGGGTGCTTTCTGCTCAGCCCCTGCATACCACTCCGTTCGCGGCCCAGCCATGTGTTAGGTCTGGGGTTCCTCCTGGCATGGGGCCCCGAGCTGGGGGCGAGACTTACCACCGTGGCCCGAGCCAGGCCGTGGGGGCCATCTCCGTCCACCCGGTCTCCAGCTCCCCTTGTCTCTCTCCTTTCCCAGGCTCTGCCTTTTCTCTCCCGGATAACGCGTTCCTCTTCCAGCCATGCACGTTCCTTCACACCCACTGTGAAGCACTGACCGGTAGGAAAAGAAAACCATCTCTCCTTGTTGCTTTAAGAGGCTCCTATGTCATCTCTTAAGTTGATCTAGGAAAAAACAGTTCTGGGCTTTGATTCGCTTGGGAGAGCTGGGACATGCAGCCTCCTTTTTAGCTTCCTCGCCCTTTGCCCAGCCTGTGGGTGACACCCCGTTCTCTGTGCCGTGCTCCATCAACTTACGTGTTCAGAGAGTGAATTCCCCCATTTAGCGAAATTCTCAGTTTAGTGTTTAGTTTGAACCCCAGAATGGCAGAAATGGAATCTCCAATAATGCAGGGAAAATTTTCCCGGGGTCAGGTCTGAAAATTCAGGGGCTTATGAGGCACCGAGGTTATGAATTTGCCGAGGCCAGGCCCTTACTAGCCATCTATTTATGCTGACATCTGCTGAACTGTCCATTGTCCCCGTTGGACATTGATGCTGGGTCTTCATCCCCTTCCCTGAGACTCCTCCAGGCGTCTCCGTGCCATTTGAGGACAGCCCGGAGACACTGCGCTCATACCATGCCAGGGTAAAGGGAGCTGTCTGGGGGGCTGAGCTGCCAGCCTAGACACAGTGCAGTCATGTTTTTGGCTGGAGTTTGGACACAACCTTGGGGGTTCCACCCAGGAGAATATGGAGCATAAGTCCCTTTTCTCCAGGGTTCTAAAACCCATTCTTGGGTTTCCTGCCAAACTCAGTTCTTAGAGTTGGTGTGGGGGATTTCGGACTCCTTCTTAGGAACCCACTATTTTCTAAGTTACCTTTTTTTTCTGACTCTCTCTTTCTTCCAATCTGGGAGTCTTTATCCAGCATGAGGAAAGGACCCATTTTGATTCCATTCAAACTCCCTGTTTGTGCCTTGCCTGTTTATGTCAAAACGTCTTCTTGACATTTAATTTACACGTGATAGAAGTCACGCATTTTAAGTCTACAGTTTGACGAGCATTCATAAAATTATATAGTTGTGCAAACATCACCACAATCCAGGGTTAGAACATTTCCATCACCCTAAATATTTCCTTGTGCCCACGTGCAGTCAACCCCTGCTCACCCACGGCTGTGGGCAAACACCCATCTGCTTTATTTCTACAGTTTTGCCTTTCCTGGAAATTTCACGTACGTGGAATCATACAATGTGTAGTCTTTGGTGTCTGGCTTCTTTCTCTTCTGATACATATATTTTTAAACTTTCTGGATAATTATGATTCAGTTGATCTGGAGACGAAGATTGGGAAAACACGAGTTCCCCTTTAAGAAGCTGGGCCATGGATAGAGGCTACAAATGTGGTGGCTGGCGGTGACAAGGGGCAGAGGATAGGACTTGTTTGTTTTAAGATATAAGAGACTTGAGAAGCTTAAACACTGATAGAAGAGTCATTAGAGAGATAGAGGTTCAGGATGCAGGGTGGGTGCCGGGTGATAAGCTGAGTTGATGGCACGGGGTCCTAAGATGGGGAGCAGGGAAGATGGGAAGGACAGGTGGGTTTGGAGATTTAGTGGACACTGAGGAGATTCTCCCCTTACTCAGGTGTCTCGTTTCTCTGTCACCTGCTGAGGAGGGTGGAGAGTAGGTGGGAAGTCTGAGCGGAATGCAAGTTTGAAATAATTGTGAACAATGGAAGGTCGAACTGATCGAGGACACAAAGGTGGGTTGCTACGCAGAATGAGAGACCCGGGCAGTGCTGGCGAGTGTGACGTCATGATGGCACCAGTGTGTGTGGATGTACCATTGACCCCAATAGTGCTAGTAGTTTGGGCGCACGTGAGAAGAGCGGATATGACATTTAAAGTTGCTCCGGGAGGGATGAAAGAACGAACAAGGAATTTAGCATGTCGATAGGAGAAAGTTGGAATCAATCATCAAACCCAAGCTAATTATAGAGGGACATATAGAGATGGAGAAAGGTGCGTGTGTTCAGGAAGAAGCCAATAGATACAGTAGGACCTTCTGGGGGCAAATGAGTGAAGAAGTGGGAATCATTTGAAAGAGCAAGCCATAAGGAAAGGAAGCCAGTCTGGGAGCGGAATGCCCGAATTTGTGGTTTCAGAGGTACGGCATTCCACAGCGAAGCCACCAGGTGGCTGAGTGGGAGTGGGGAAGAAGGTAGATGGAAATGCGAAGTCAAGGACTTGAGAAGGCAGGTGTAGGAGGCCTGTTCGCAGCCTGGTGAACCTTCCCCCAGGGTAGAGAGGGAGATACTGGAATGACCGGATGGGCCATTTATGATGAAAACAGGCAGGGGTGAAAGCTACAACAAGCGTGTTTACCTGAGGATGGAGGGGGGTGGTCTGGGACTCTCGAGAGGGTTAAGGACGTCTGCGAGACAGCTGCATTAGATGTGGAAGGTGACCAGGCTTTGTTTGCGATAAGGCTATGGGGAGCTGTGGTCTCAGTGGAGACCGGGTTTCAGACAGGGCCAGCCGATCGGAGCTGGAGAGGGTAGGAACTTGCCGGCACCTCCTTCCTTGCATCCTGGGTTCACTGCGGCATCTTCACCATAGACATCTTTGGTGCAAGCATTTTTGCATATCTAATTGGCTGTAAAGGAATTTTGCTATAAAAATGATAACATAACTAGTTTACAGTTTTGTTTTTGATTTTTGGTTTGGTTTCATTTCTCCAGGGACGAAGTTTTTGCAACTACTCCCATTTTGATATTATATGCAAATCTTAGCTTGCCCTCAAAATGGTCGTTGAGTTAAACTCACATTTCCTATAGAACGAAGACAAGTTTTCGGGTACGATCTGCAAAATAAAATCAGTTATTTGTGCAATATTGCCACGCATCTACACATACTTTAAATAAAGTCCTTAAAGTTTTTTTTATTCATTTTTTTAATGTTTCATTATGTCCTTTTGAAGGTTTGTCTTTTATTTGTTGTGATTTTATCTTTTTTTACAGCAAAATTGTCTTACGGCTAACCAGTTACGTGGCGAAAATGTTTGTGGTAAAACCCTTGCAGCCGAGGTGCTGTGGTCAAAGTACCTCGGACCCTCCTTTCTACCTGTTCAGGTAAATTGGGGTGAAGAGCCAAAGGCAATCTCAGGTGTAAATTGTCCTCAAAAATTTCTCTAAAAGCAGCAGCTCAGCCATGTATTACATAGCTTGGGGGACATTGCCTGATTCCCCAGCTGTAGAAAGGAAAGGACTAAAATTTTCGGTGACGCTTTCGTGTTCCAATCTGCATTCACCGTTTAAGCTTCCTGTCTGTTGCTCTGAATATCTGCTGTGTGAGTTATTTGCTGCCTGGAGGATGGTTTCGACAGGAATGAGTGATGTGCCATCAACCAGACAAAATGGGCTTTTCACTGTCGCTACTGTTTGTATAGATTATTGGCTCTGGTGACTTGTTCTGATGAATAATACGAAATCGCCATTGGAAATTCTTCTTTATGAAAAGACAAAAAAAAAAATTATTTTTGCTCTCTGTTTTGTGGAGGATAAATTCTCCGTTTCGTCCACTTAAATGTTT